>NW_006921645.1:1695387-1698375 GCF_000298275.1 Orycteropus afer afer | reverse complement strand
TGGGGTTTAGTCCACTTTTGTATCCTTCCCTTCAAGGCTCAGGGGTCCAAGATTATCTTCTGTGTCTGTGTTAATTAGTTTCCCTTTTCTTTGTTGAAGAGCGTCTGTGCAGTCCTTCTGCCTAGTCTGCCATCTTGCTGAAACTCTATTTGTTATTTATACATCACTGAGTTGAGACTATACAAAAACAAACAGAAAACAAGCCTGGTCTCACAATATTTTGGTAAATTCTTTAATTTTAATGTCTCTATGATACTGCTGTTGGCTTCTAAAGAAGACAGTTAGGAAAAAAAAAGAAGTTGTCATTTAGTTGATTCTGACTCATAGCAGTCCCATGTGTTGCAGAGTAGAACTTCACTCCACAGGGTTTTCAAGGCTGTGATTTTCAGAAGCAGTTTGCCAAGTCTTTCTTCTGAGGTGCATTTAAGTGGGTCTGAACTGCCAAACAGTTAGTAGTTGAGAACATTTGTACCACCCAGGGCTCAACAAATATAGTGTTTGATCCCCTATACCTCTAGCATCCCAAAGTGAAGTGAGGCCATGTAACAAATTCTGGTCAGTAAAATGTGAGCAAATGTGAATATATGTCACCTCTAGCCTAAGGAAAAAAAAAAGAAAAAAGCCCATGTGTGAGCGTCCAATTTCTCTCTTTCCTTGCTGTGGCAACTAAGGAGACCACACATTCTGTATGGTGCAATTTACAAAAGAGTGACAACTTAGTTGGCTTTACCAAAACTTTGTCAATTTCATCAACCTTTTTAAAGAACTGACTTCTGGCTTTGAGTGGTAGTTAAAGTTATGTATCAGCTTGGCTGGGCCTGGTTGAGTGGCTGGGCAGCTTGATGTAGTTCTTCCATATGATGAGATTGGTAACTAACTCCATGGTGGAATCTACTGGACCAGTTGAGTAGCTGTTTTAGGGATACGGGCTTCTTCCAGTATATAAGAAGCAACTTTGAGGAAGTTCTCCAGTTTTTGGCATGCTTGAATCCTGCATGTAGCCAAGTCTTCAATGTTGTCTGCCATTCTTGGGACTCTTAATTGACTTGAATCAATGGCCTGCCATGTGGTTTGGTAATATAGAGTCTGGGCCTTTTTACCTGTAGACCTTGGGGTTGTCAGCCTCAGCAGCCAGCAGCTGCCTGAGTGAAGAGAGCCTCTAGCTTCAGTGAGCTGGGAGCAAGAGCTATAGCTGAAGCCCAAGGTCTAGCAGCTTTTATCCAGTCCCTAGAGCCTGGTACTTGAACTTGGAGTTACAGTCTCCAAAACTGTATGAGCATAAACTCCTGTTAATTAAAGCCATCCCATATGTGGTATTTCCTGTTAGAAGAGCATGAAGTAGCCAAAACACTTTGTCTCCTATTTTATGAATTTTTAATAAAAAAATTGGTGAAAGTATGCACAGCATATCATACAGCCATTCAACAATTTTTATATGTATAGTTTGATGTCATTGGTCACATTTTTCACATTCTGTCATCATTCTCACTATCTCTTTTCAATTTATTTCACAACCATTGCCAAAAAAACTCATCCCCAGTTGACTTGATACTGACTCATAGCAACTCTATAGAACTGCCCCGTAGGATTTACAAGTTTGGGCAATCTTCTTCCATAGTGATACTGCCTTGGCAACCCAAGGAGGGGTCGCTATGAGTTGGGGCTGACTTGACGGCACATAACAACAACAACAATCTTTACAAAAGCAGACTGCCTTGTCTTTCTCCTAAGAGGCTGGAGAGTTCGAAGCACCAACTTTTCAATTAGGAGCTGAGTGCTTAACCACTGTATCACCCAGACTATGGTCTTACTACACCATAAACTTCTCATCTGCGCTTTAGAGACTGTTGCCAATTTAAGCTCATCTAGATAATTGTTTAAAACAATTCAATGCTCAAGACTAGTATTCTTTACTAGTTCAGCTAAACTGTTATTTAGTTTGATGATGACTTCTGAGGATAGTCTTGGTTGAAGGTTCAAAAAGTTTCTCAGAGCAACAGATTGTGGGGTTCCTCCAGCCTCAATAGCTCAAATAAGTCTGGATTCCATAATAAATTTGAAAGTCTGCTCCATATTTTACCTCTTTTTGATTAGGACTCATGTATCATCTAATGAGTCCTTGATCAAAACATTCAGAATGGTGGTTAGGCATGATCCAGTTCTAGTCTCATGCCAAAGGAAGCAGTAGTTCATGGATGCAGTCCAGTTCCTTCTCTGATTCCTGGGTCTCTGTCTTTTTCTGCTGCTCCAGATGAATAGACCAATTGTTGCATTTTGGACTGCAGTTTGCAAGGTTTTAAGACCCCAGGCACTACTCACTAAACTGGAGAGTAGACCAGAAACTGGAAAAACACTGTTAGGCCAATTGACTGGACAGTATGAAGAAGCCATGACCCTAAGCCATGAAACTAAGAGAACCAATCCCGTGAGATGTTTGACTATACCAAAGTAATATTAACAATCGCATCTTCTTTTTTTGGTTGCTATTGTTGTTGTAAAATTACATGTAACTCAACACTTGCTATTTTGCTTTTTTTCTGGTGTATAATTTAATAATATGTTACATTAGTAAAGTTGTATTACCCTTGATCAATGGTACTTGCCCTATCACCACAGATATAAACTCACTGCTTCCCAGAGAATGATTCCCTTTCTCCCACTTCCCACCCTAGGTAACTACTTATTATCAGTGCTTTCTATATATTTATCTATTCTCATCATTTTATATAAGTGAGGTTATAAATTATTTGTCCTTTTTGATTGCCTTATTTCACTAAATATGGTATATTTTAGGTTCATCCATTTTGTAGCATGTATCAGGACTTAATTTCTCTTTATGGCTGTATAGTATTTCATTGTAGGTATGTACCACCATTGAGGTTGTCAAGGAATTCACGTTGCTTGGTTCGACAATTGATGCCAACGGAAGCAGCAGTCAGGACATTAGATGACATGTAGCATTGGGAAAGTCAACTGCGAAGGAACTGT
>NW_006921645.1:1682179-1694910 GCF_000298275.1 Orycteropus afer afer | reverse complement strand
GTCAGTTAACAACAACAACCACCACCACCATTTTGGTTACCTAGTGCCACTCCAGGCAGCTCTGGTAGCATAATGCCTAAGGCACGTGACTGCTAACTAGAAGGCTGGTGGTTCAAATCCACCAGCCACTCGTCGGAAGGAAGAAGGGGCAATCTACTTCTGTAGTGATACTGCCTCGGAAACCCAAAGAGGGGTTGCTATGAGTCAGGTCCGACTCGATGGCAAACAACAACAACAATAACAGTGCCACTCTGACAGGAATGTACCACAAATGGGATGGCTTGAACAAACAGGAGTTTCTTCTCTTACAGTTTGGAGGCTTTAAGTCTGAGTTCAAAGTGCTAGGCTCTAGGGCCTGGGTGAAAGCCCCTCAACCTTGGGCTTCAGCTTTGCCTCCTGCTCCTGGCCCACTGAAACTGAAGGCTTTTCTTCACTGAGACAGCTGCTGGCTGCTGAGGCTGACAAACCCAAGGTTGACATGTAAAAAGCCACAGTCCCAACATTACCAAACTACATGGCAGGCCACTAACTCAAGCCCATTAAAAGTCTGAAGATCGGCAGAGCATGGCAGGCTACTGAACAAGTACTCAGCTACATGCAGGGTTCAAGCATGCCATAAGCTAGAGACCATTCCCAAAGCTGCTGCTTATATACTGGAAGCAGACCATATCCCTAAAGCAGCTACTCAGCTGCTTGTGGTAGATACCACCATGGAGTTGATTGCCAATCTCATCATGGGGAATAACTACAACCAGCTCCCCAGCCACTCAACAAGGCCCAGCCAAGTTGATACACAACCTTAACTACTACATACCACATTTAGTTTGTCATTCCTTTACTGATGGGTATTTAGACTGTTTTTACCTTTTTACTGTTGTGAATAGTGATGCTGTGAACATAGGCGTACACATGTCTATTTGTGCCACTACTTTTAGGTCGTTAGTGTATATACCTAAGAGTGGAATTACTGGGACATATGGTAGTTCTATTTTTTTAAGTTTTTGAGGAATCACAATACTCTTTTCCAAAGTTGCACTATTTTACATTCCCAGCAACAATGGATAAGTGTTCAAATTGCCTCACATCCTTGTCTACATTTGTTATTTTCTCTCTTTTTTTCCATCATTGCCATTCTAGTAGGGGTGAGATGGAATGTCATTGTAGTTCTGATTTGCATCTCTCTGATGGTTAGTGAAGAGCTCTGGTGGTGCAGCGCTTAAGACATTTGACTGCTAACCAGAAGATTAATGGTTTAAACCCACCAGCTGCTCCATAGAAGGAAGATGGGGCAATTTACTTCCTTAAAGATTTACCACCTCAGAAACCCAATGGGGGTCACTATGAATTGAGATTGACTTGATGGCAATGAGTTTGGCTTTGGTTTTTAATGGTTAATGATGCTGAGCATCTTTTCATGTTTTTATTGGTCATATACATAAATTTTAATAAAGCATCTTTTCATGTCCTTTGCCCATTTTTTGATTAGGTTATTCATCTTTTTTTCATTCATCATTTTAAATTTTAGCAGTTTTATATATTTTTGGGATATTAAATGTCTATTTAATGTATTATTCCCAAAGATTATTTTTCACAGTCTGTAGGTTGTCTTTTTACTCTTGATAAAGTGCTTGAATGAACGTAAGTATTTCATTTTTATGAGGTCATAGTGCCTAAGGCACTTGACTGCTAACCAGAAAGCTGGTGGTTCAAACTCACCAGCCACTCCTTGGAAGGAAGGCTCGGCAATCTACTTCAGTAGTGATACTGCCTCAGAAATCCAAGGAGGGGTCACTATGAGTCGGATCTTAGTCTATAGCAGTGGGTTTGGTTTTGGTGTTTTTTTCATCTATGTTGTCTTCTATAGATCATGGATTTGTTTTTGTATTTGATAATCTATTGCATGAAAAAACTAGGTCACAGAGGATTTTCCTCTATATATTCTTCCAAGAACTTCATGGTTTTAGATTTAACATTTACGTAGTTGATCCATTTTGAATTAGTTTTTATGTAAGGTGTGAGATATGGATCTTGCTTTATTTTTTGCATGTGGAAATCCAATTTTCTCAGCAGCATTTGTTAAAGAGATTGTCCCTTTCCCATTGAATTGATTTAGCTCTAATGTCGAAATTCAGTTGATGATAGATGTTTGGTTGTATTTCTGGGCTCTCAATTTTATTCCATTTATCTATGTGCCTATCATTAAACTGGGAGCTCTGATAGCGTAGTGCCTAAGGCACTTGACTGCTAACCAAAAGGCTGGCGGTTCAAACCCACCAGCCACTCCTCAGAAAGAAGATGGGGCGATCTACTTCCATAGTGATTCTTCCTCAGAAACCCAAGGACGGGTTGCTATGAGTCGGGTCCGACTCGATGGCACATAACAACAAACATCATTAAACCAGCACCAGGCTGTTTTGATTACTGATGCTGTATAGTATGTTTTGAAATTGCAAAATGAGATGATTCCCATATGGTTCTTCAAATTACTCTGGCTATTTTGGGCCTCCTATCTTTCTATATAAGGCACTCTGATGGTGTAGTTGTTAAGGCATTTGGCTCTTAAGCAATAGCGTGGTGGTTTGAATCCACCAGCTACTCTGCAGAAGAAAGATGAGGCAATCGGCTTCCGTAAAGATTTACAACCTTGGAAACACAATGGGTGTTGCTATGAATTGGAATCAACTATTGACTTGATGCCAGTGAGTTTTTGTTGTTGTTGTTGCTATTATATTTCTATATAAAATTGAGAATTAGTGTTTGCATTTCTGTAAAACATGCTGTTGATTGGAATTACATTGAATCTCAGGTTGCTTTTGGTCGTATTGGCATTTTCACAATATTAAAATTTCCAGTCTATGAGCATGGAATGTTTTGCCATTTATTTAGGTCTGTTTTTAGTCTCTTGCAGCAGTGTCTAATAGTTTACACTGTATAAGTCCTGGTTAGGTTTATTTCTAGGTATATTATTCTTTTAGGTGCTATTGTAAATAGCTGTAAAAGAATGATTTTCTTTGCAGATTTCTTCTTGTTGATGTATAGAAGATTTTTACATGTTGATCTCATACACTTTGTTCTTGTTACCTAGGTATGCTCTGACAGGAATATACCACAAATGGGATGGCTTAAACAATTGGGAGTTTATTCTTACAGTTTGGAGGTTTTAAGTCCAAGTTCAAAGTGCCAGCCTCTAGGGGCTGGGTGAAAGCCCCTCTCAGCTTTGGGCTTCAGCTCTGCCTCCAGCTCCCAGCCCACTGAAGCTAGAGGTTTTTCTTCACTCAGACAGCTGTTGGCTGCCGAGGCTGAGAAGGCCAAGGTTGACAAATAAAATGACACGGTCCTGATGTTACCAAACCACACAGCAGGCCATTAATTTAAGTCCATTGTAAGTCCCAAGGTCAGCAGAGCATGGTAGGCTGCTGAACAATGACATGGCTACAAACAGGGTCCAAGCATTCCATAAGTTAGAGACTATCCCCAAGGCTTCTCCTTATATACAAGAAGCAGACCACATCCCAAAGGCAGCGACCTAGCTGCTTGTGGTAGATCCCACCATGGAGTTGATTGCCAGTCTCATCATAGGGAATAACTACCACCAGCTGCCCAGCCACTCAACAAGGCCCAGCCAAGATGACATACAAACAACCACCACACACTTTAACTTTGCTGAAGTCTTCTACTAATTCTAGAAGCTTTCTTGTAGATTGATTCTTTAGCATTTTCTATATATAGGTGATCTGGTTACCTGTTGCAGTTGTTGTTGTTATATGTTGTGGAGTCAGACCCGACTCATAGCGACCCCTCCTTCAGTTTCCAAGGCAGTATCACTACGGAGATAGATTGCCCAACCTTCCATCTGAGGAGTGGCTGGTAGGTTTGAAAAGCCAGCCTCCTGGTTAGCAGCCAAGTGCCTTAGGGACTACGCTACCAGAGCTCCCCTACTACTGCTCTAACAGAAATACTACAAATAGGATAGCTGAACAAACAAGAGTTTATTCTCTTACAGTTCAGGAGGCTAGAAGTCCAAGTTCCAAGTGCCAGGCTCTAGGTGCTGGGTGAAAGCCCCTTGGCCTTGGGCTTCAGCTCTGTCTCTTGCTCTCGGCCCACTGAAGCTAGAGGCGTTTCTTTACTCAGACAGCTGTTGTCTGCGAGGCTAACAAGCCCAAGGTCAATGAATAAAATGGCACAGTCCTGATGTTACCAAACCACATGGCAGGCCATTAATTCAAGTCCATCGAAAGTCTGAAAATCAGCAAAGCATGGCAAGTTACTTAACAACTACTCAGCTACATGCAGGATTTAAGCATGCCATAAGCTCAAGACCATTCCCAAAGGTTCTGGTTATAGACTGGAAGCAGATCACATCCCTAAAGCAGCTACTCAGCTGCTTGTGGTAGATCCCACCATGGAGTTGATTGGTAGTCTCATCATGGGGAATAACTACCACCAGCTGCCCAGCCATACAACCAGGCCCAGCCAAGCTGACATACAAACTTAACCACCACAACATGTTTATGTAATTTACAAATAATGTTAGTTTTATTCCTTCGTTTCCAATTTGGATATCTTTTATTTATTTATTTATTTTGCCTTATTGCTCTGGCTAGGCCATCCAGTATAATATTGAATCGAAGTAGTGATAGCAGGCATTCTTGTCTCATTCCTGTTTTCAGTAGGAAGGCCTATGTGTTTCTTCATTGAATATAATGTTAGCTTTTCACAGATATCTGTAATTATGGTGAGGAAATTCTCTTCTATTCCTACCTTATTGAAAGTCTTTATCAGGAAAGGGGTTGGGTTTTATAGAATATCTTTTCTAAGTCTTTTGAGATGATCATGTGGTCTTTTATTTTGTTTTATTAATGTGGTATATTTTGTTGATGAGGAGCTCTGGTGGCACAATGGTTAAGCATTTGGGTGCTAACCAAAATGGTGGTGGTTAAAACCTGCCAGCTGTTCTGCAGGAGAAAAGTCTTGGTGAGCTCTTGTAAAGACTGCAGCCTAGGAAATCCTATAATGCAGTTCTACTCTATTCTATAGGGTCACTATGACTCAAAATTAACTTGTTATTGTGATTTGAATGAAATTTTACAGATCAGCTTCGTTTTCCATTCAACAGTTCATACACATTTTGTTCTATGACATTGACTACTACTCTTTCTGATTTTCTGTGGTTGATTGTTCTGTGGAATGCATCTCCCTGGTATAATTATTTGACTCATAGACCTGCCTATTGTTTGGCTGAGAGTTCAGCCATGAGAGTGAGTCCAAATCTAGGTCCAACAGCTGACCAAAGGCCATAGTCTAGGGAGTTTCACCAGTCTCTATCTTATTAGCAGACTTAGTCTTTTTCATATTTTTGAATTTTTTCCACATTTTTCTCCCACTATATCCAGGATCTCCAATGTTAATCCCTTTCTAAACAGTTGGCATTTGTATCTGGGCACCATCTAATTCTTCCTTTCTCGTGGTCATGTAGGCTGAGGTTCTCTGATCCATTAGTCCCTTGGATTAATTTTTTCCATGTGTCTTTAATTTTCTTCACTCTTCTTTGCTCTGTATGAGGCGAGACCAATAGTTGTATATTAGATGGCCACTTGCAAGCTTTTGAGACCCCAGTCACTACTCATCAAAGCTGGATAAAGAGCAATGGTTTTCTGTACTATGTTGTGCCATTTGAGCTGGATGTCCCCTGTGACCATGGAACTGAGCCCACAGGCCCAGCCACTCAATCCCACAAGGTGCTTCATTGTGGCTAAGAAGTTATCCTAACTTTGTCCCTTTAACTTTAGTGGACATTTTTATAACACATACAAATAATTATGTAGGAATATTGTCTGCCAAACCTATATATTGTCATGAGTATTTGCCTACTCATACCTGCCTGTTTTCCTGTGTATCCATCCATAGATTAGTGTTATTACTGATGATGCAGTATTGCGTATTTTCCTTTGTTGTTTGTAACTCTTGTGCACCTCTCTCTGTGTTCCTTTTCTTTAGTGATAGTGTGCTGGTCACACATTTGTTATGTTGCTTCTCCTTTCACCCAGATCAATATCTGTCTCTTAACTAGTGAGCAATCCTCTATCCCACCCCACCCCAATCGCCAGTAACTAATAAAGAAAATTCCCTTCCCTGTGTAAACCTTTCCTTGATTTTTTATGATAACAGAGTCATACAATATCTGTCCTCCTGTGATTGACTTATTTCACTCAGCATAATATTCTCCATGTTCATCTACATTATGAGGTGATTCATGGATTCTTCGTTATTCTTTAATGTTGCGTAGTATTTTTTTGTGTATAAATGTACAATAGATTGGTTATCCATGCATATGTGGATGGGCGCTTAGGTAGTTTCCATCTCTATAATATTGTGAATAGTACTGCAATGAACATGAATGTCCATATATCTATTCCTGTCCCAAATCTTACCTCTTTAGAATATATTCTTAGTAATGTGATAGCTGGATCAAATGGCATTTCTGTTTCCAACTTTTTAAGGAAGGACCATACTATTTTCCACAGTGATTGTATCATTTTACAGTCCCACCAGCAATGCAAGAGAGTTCCAATTACTCCACACACTGGCCAGCATTTGTTGTTTTCAGTTTTGTTAAACTTTGCTATTCTTGGTGGGGTGAGATGATATCTTATTGTTGTTTTGATTTGCATCTCTTTAATGGTTAATTATTGCAAGCATTTCTTTGTGTGTTTATTGAGTACCTGAATATTTTCTTTGGTGAAGTGTCTGTTCATGTCTTTTGCTCATTTTTGAATTGGATTGTTTGTCTTTTTGATGTTGAGGTATCAGAGTTTTCTATACATTTTAGAGAAAATTTCCTTGTTTGTTATGTAGTTGTCATTCATTTTCCCCAATCTGTAGGTCATCTTTTTACTATTTTGGAGATATTTTTGATACACAAAAGAATTTAATTTATAAAAGGCCCCACTCATCTAGTTTATCTTCTGTGTCTGTCCATTTTGAGTTGTGATAGACAGTCTATTTATGCCATAAATCAGGGACCCTAAGATTGCCCCTATTTTATCTTTTATGAACTTTATAGTTTTAGATTTTGCATTTAGGTCTTTGATCCATCTTGAGTTCATTTTTGTGTGACATATGGCTCTTGTTTCATTTTTCTGCAAACAGATATCCAGTTTTGTCAGCACTATTTGTTAAAGAAACTATCTCTTCCCCATATAATGGGCTTCAGCCTTTGTCAAAGATCAGCTGTCCACAGGTAGATGGTTATATTTCTGAATTTTCAATTCTATTCTTCTGGTTTATGTGTCTATTGTTGTACCAATACCAGGCTGTTTTGACTACTGTGGCTGTATAATAGGTTTTGAGATCACAAAGTGTGAGACACCTCACTTTGTTTTCTTTATTCATTAGTGCTTTGCTTATCCAAGTTCTTTTTCATTTTCATATAAAATTAGTGATTGGGTTTTCCATGTTCTTAAAGAATGTTGATGGATTCTGGATTGGTATCACATTGAATTTGTAGACAGCTTTGGGTTGTTGTTGTTATTAGGTGTCATTGAGTTGTGTCCAACTCATAGCAACCCTATGCACAGCAGAATGAAACACCACCCGGTCCTGCCCCAGCTCCATGATCTTTGCTATACTTGAACCCATCATCGCAGCCACTGTGTCAATCCATATTGTTGAGGGCCTTCCCCTCTTTGTCAACCCTCCACCTTGCCAAGCATGACATCCTTCTCTAGGGAATGGTCCCTTCTGATAACATGACTAAAGTAGGTGAGACAAAGTCTGGCCATTCTCACTTCCAAGGAGCATTCTGGCTGCATTTCCTCCAGGACAGATCTGTCAGATCTTTTAGTAGTCCACGGTACCCTCAGCATTTTTCACCAGCACCACAACTCAAAAGCATCAATTCTTCTTTGGTCTTCCTTATTCCTTGTCCAGCTCTCACATGCATATGAGTGATTGAAAATATCATGGCTTGTGTCAGGCACACCTTAGTCGTCAAGGAGACATCCTTGCTTCTCAGTACCTGAAAGAGGTCCCTTGCAGCCAACTTGCCCAGTGCTGTACATCGTCTAATGTCCTGACTGCTGCTTCCATTGGCTTCTATTGTAGAACCAAGCAATGTGAAGTCTTTGACAAGTTCAATCTTTTCTCCATTTATCGTGATGCTGCTTATAGGTCCAGTTGTAAGGATTTTTGTTTTCTTTATATTGAGATTTAGCAATCCATACTATGAGCTCTGGTAACATAATGCCTAAGGCACTTGACTGCTAACAAGAAGGCTGGAGGTTCAAACCCACCAGCCACTCCTCAGAAGGAAGATTGGGCAATCTACTTCTGTAATGACACTGCTTTGGAAACCCAAGGAGGGGTCGCTATGAGTCAGGGCCAAATTGACGGCACATAACAATAACAACAACAATCCATACTGCAGACTGTATTCTTCAGTCTTCATCAGTAAGTGCCTCAAGTCATCCTCACTTTCAGCAAGCAAAGTTGTATCATCAGCATATAACAGGTTGTTAATGATTCTTCCTCTAATCATGATGCCACATTCTTCTTCATATAGTCCAGCTTCTCAGATTATTTGCTCAACCTACAGATTGAATGAGTATGGGGAAAGGATACAACCCAGACACACTCCCTTCTTGATTTTAAACCATGTAATGTCCTCTTCTTCTGTTCGAACAACAGCCTTCATGAGCACAATCAAGTGCTCTGGAATTCCCTTTCTTCTTAATGTTATCCATAATTTGTTATGATCCACACAATCAAATGCTTTTGCATAGTCAATGAAACACAAGTAAACATCTTTCTGGTATTCTTTGCTTTGAGCCAGGATCCATCTGACATCAGCAATGATATCCCTTGTTCCACATCCTCTTCTGAATCCAGCTTGCAGCTCTGGAAGTTCTCTGTCAATATACTGCTGCAACCATTTTTTAATTATCTTCAGTAAAATCTTACTTGCATGCGATATTAATGATATTGTTGTATAATTTCCACATTCTGTGGGATCACCTTTCTTTGGAATGGGTACAAATATGGATCTCTTCCAGTCAGTTGGCCAGGTAGCTCTTTTCCAAATCTCTTGGCATAACCAAGTGAGTGCCTCCAGTGGGGCATCAGTTTGTTAAAACATCTCAATGGGTGTTCCGTCAATTCCTGTAGCCTTGTTCTTTGCTAATTCCTTCACTGAAGCTTCGACTTCTTCCTTCAGTACCATTGATTCTTGATCATATGGCACCTCCTGAAATGGATGAAGATCTACCAGTTCTTTTTGACACAGTGACTCTGAGTATTCCTTCAACCGTCTTTTGATGTTTCCTGCATCATTTAATATTTTGCCCATAGAATCTTTCAATATTGCAACTCAAGGCTTCAATTTTTTCAAGTTCCTTCAGCTTGAGAAATGCCGAGTGTGTTCTTCCCTTTTGGTTTTCTAACTCCAGGTCTTTGCACATTTCATTATAGTAATCGGCTTTGTCTGCTCAAGCTGCTCTTTGAAATCTGTTCAGCTCTCTTATCTTGTCATTTCTTCCATTTGGTTTAGCTACTCTTAGCTTATGGGCAAGCTTCATTGTCTCTTCTGACATCCATTTTAGTCTTTTCTTCTTTTCTCATCTTTTTAATGACCTCTTTTTTTCCTCATGGATGATGCTCTTGATGTCATCCCACAGTTATTCTGGTTTTTGGTCACTGGTGTTCAACACATCAAATCTATTCTTCAGATGGTCTCTAAATTCATGGCGGATATATTCAAGATCATATTTTGGCTCTCATGGACTTGTTTGAACTGTCTTTAACTTCAAGTTGAACTTGCATATGAACAGTTGATGTTCTGTTCTACAGTCAGCTCCTGGCCTGGTTTTGGCTGAAGATACTGAGCTTTTCCATCATCTCTTGCCACAGATTCAGTCAATCTGATTCCTATGTATTTCATCTGGTGAAGTCCACGTGCATATCTGCCATTTGTGTTGTTGAAAAGAGGTATTTGCAAGGAATAAATCATTGGTCTTGCAAAATTCTATTATGCAATTTCCAGCATCATTTCTGTCACCAAGGCCAAATTTTCCAACTACCAGTGATTCTTCTTTGTTTCCTACTTTTGCATTCCAGTCACCAGTGAAAATTAATACATCCTGATTGCATGTTCTGTCAATTTCACACTGCAGAAGCTGATAAAAATCTTCAGTTTCCTCATCTTTGGCTTTGGGGGTTGGTGCATAAATTTGAATAATAGTCTTATTAACAGGTCTTCCTTGTAAGCGTATGGATATTTTCCTATCACTGACAGCATTGTACTTCAGGACAAATCTTGAAATAGCCTCTGTGGTGATGAGTGCCATGCTATTCCTCTTCAAATTGTCATTCCCGGCATAGTAGATCACACAGTGGTCTAATTCAGAATGGCCCAAAACAGTCCTTTTCAGCTCACTAATTCCTAAGATATCAATCTTTATGCACTCCATTTCATTTTTTACAACTTTCCATTTTCCTAGATTCATGCTTCATCCATTCCATGTTCTGATTATTAATGAATGTTTGCAACTCTCTCCTCAATTTGAGTCATGCCACGTCAGCAAATGCAGGTCTTGAAAGCTTTACCTTATCCACATCATTAAGGCTTGTTCTACTCTGATGATGCAGCTTTTTCCTGGTCCTATTTTCAGAGCAATATGACCTAAGTGGGTTATCCTCCCACACTATATCGGACAATGTTTCTGAGCTATTCATAAAGTTGCACTGTAATGTATCAGACAGTGTTTCTCTGCTATGCATAAGGTTTTCCCTGGCCAATTCTTTGAGAAGTGGATGGCCTCCTCCTTCTTCCCAGTCTGTCTCAGTCTGTAAGCTGTTGAAACCTGTGTACCATGTGGAACCCTACTGGGTTTGAGACACCAATGGTACAGTATCAAGGCTCACCACAACACACCACCACAGTAGGGCAAACTGACAGACCAGTTTGTCTTCCTTAGCTGTTCAAAATTTCTCCACCCCTCTACCCTCCCCTTACATAGATTGCTGCCTCTTTCCTGCTGCTTGGAAAGGGTGTTCCTGGATCCCTGGCCTTACCTGGATCCTTGCCTTTGCATTGGCATTTTCACATTGTTCAGTTGTCCTCTCCAGAAACATGTTATGTTCTTCCATTTATGTAAGTCTCTTACAGTTTCTTGCAGTAATGTTTTTCAGTTGTTTTTTCTATAGGTCTTTCGTGTCTCTGGCTGGATTTATTCCTAAGTATTTTATCTTTATGGTAGCCATTGTAAATGATAGTTTTTGTTTTCAGAGATGTCTTTGTTGATATAGGGGAATCCAACTGATTCTGATTTTTGTATGTTGATCTTGTATACTGTCACTTTGTTGAATCTATCAATTAATTCCAATAGTTTTCATACTGAGTCTCTTGGCTTTTCTATGTATAGGATCATGTCATCCACAAATAGAAGTAGTTTTACTTCTTCATTACCAATTTGGATGGCTTTTATTTCTCTTTCTTGCCTTATTGGTCTGGCTAGGAATTCCCATACAATGTTGAATCGAAGTGGTGATAGTGGGCATCCTTGTCTGGTTCCGATTTGCAAGGGGAGGGCTTTGAGTTTCTCTCCATTGGGAATAATATTGATGCTGCTTCCTTGATTTTGCATATATGCTGTGGTAGTTAAGGTGTGTGTTAACTATTCTGGGCCTGGTTTTGATTAGCTGGGCAGCTGGTTGTAGTTATTCCATGTGATGAGATTGATTATCAACTCCATGGTGGAATCTACTGGAGAAGCTAGGCAGCTGCCTTAGAGATGTGGTCTGCTTCCAGTCAATAAGAAGTTTTGAGAAAGGTTTCTGCAGCTTTTTGGCATGCTTGGACCTTGCATATAGCCAAATCTTCATTTAGCAGACTTCCAAGTTTCCTGCTGATCTTGGGAGTGTCTCTGGACTTGAACTAGTGGCCTGCTGTGTTGTTTGGTAATGTTAAGAATGTCACATTTTATTTGTCTACCTTGGGCTTTTTTGCCTCACCAGCCAGAAACTGCCCGAATGAAGTGTCTCTATTTCCAGTTTTCCGGGAGCAAGAAACAGAGCTGAAGCCCAAGGTTGAGGGGATTTCACCCAGCCCCTAGAGCTGACACTTTGAACTCAAAGTTCTAGTCTAAACTGTAAGAAAATAAATCCCTGTTTATTAAAAACCACTGATTTGTGAAATTTTCTGTTAGAGTGGCACTAGAGAACCAAAACATATGCTGTTTATCATGTTAAGGAATTTCCCTCTATTCGTATTTTGCTGAAAATTTTTACCAGGAATGGGTGTTGGATTTTGTCAAATGACTTTTCTGCTTCTGTTGATATGATCATGTGATTATTTCATTTGCTTTATTTATGTAGTGGATTGCATTGATTGTTTTTGTAATGTTGAACTATCCTTGCATATCTTTTGTGAATCCCACTTGGAAGTGATATATTGTTTCTTTGATACAGTGTTGGATTCTATTGGCAAGGATTTTGTTGAAAATTTTTGCATCCATGTTCATAGAAGGCATTTGTGTGTAGTTTTCCTTTTTAGTAATGTCTTTGCTTGGTTGTAGTATCAGGGTTATACTTGCTTCATAGAGTGAATTTTGGAGTATTCCATCTTTTTCTATGCTCTGAAATATTTTGAGTAGGATAGCTGTCAGCTCTTCTCTGAATGTTTTGTAGATCTCCAGTGAAGCAGTGTGGGCCAGAAAAATTTTGTGGTGATTTTTTTT
>NW_006921645.1:1680258-1681242 GCF_000298275.1 Orycteropus afer afer | reverse complement strand
CCCAAGGAGGGGTCGCTATGAGTCGGGGCCGACTCGACGGCACATAACAACAACAACAACAACAACAGCCTTTCAATAAAAGTCTTTAAAGTATCCTATTACTATTGTAGAATCATCTATTTATCCTTTCAATTCCATTGTTTTATTTACATACTTTGGAGTTCTTTCATTGGGTGAATAGATATTTAGTATGGTTATGTCTTCTTGAGTCCCTTATAGTTTTATTGTCATAAATGGGTCCTTGTACATTATGCTAGTTCTCCCCTGGAAGTCTATTTTATCAGAAATTAATAATTCCAGACTTATGGCAAGATTGTGGAATAGTAAGACAAGTTACACAAACCCTTTGCAACAAAGAAACAAGAAATCAGTTAAAACAATTACAGAAGATGATCCTGGAACCTTGAGCTTTGAAGTGAAGAATAAAGAAGTGGATTAAATACCAACTAGTAATGCATGAAAACAGTGAATAAGAATACAAATGGAGCTGCAGACTGCTGGCTCTCTTGATAGCATGGCCAATATGAATATTTACAAGTGGCATTCTGATCTGGGCAGCAACCTAAGAATCAGCTCTGGAAGGACTGTATGGGCAATTGCAATGGTGGCTGACAACTAGAAAAGAAAACAAAAAATAAGGAACAAACAGATCTGTGGACTGTCTGCTCTCCTGAGGGTGAATATTTGCAAGCAGCACAGCTACTTTGAATATTTCCATGTGGCCTTCTGATTTGAGCAATAATCTAAGAATAGGCTCTACTTGCTGAGGACAGCATGGGCAATTGCACTAGAGGCTGATAACTAGAAGGATGTGAAATTCCCCTTGTGACTTTTATACCCAACACCATCTTGGTCAACAGACGTGTGGCCATTGCCCACCTCCACTCACCTTCTGCACTGGCAGGAATGCCATCCCAGTCTGTGTGCTCTAACAGAGCTGGGTGCCCTGCCACCTGGTTTTGTTTCCCTTTGTTTTTAAATTTT
>NW_006921645.1:1669585-1676457 GCF_000298275.1 Orycteropus afer afer | reverse complement strand
CTCTTCTCTCTGGCTTCCTGGCTTTTAATCCCCTTTCTCCTGCTCTTCCCACCTGCTACTTTGGGCATCCCTGAGTTGTCTTTCCTCTCCTGTAACCCTGGGGCTGAACAGGATACAGACCCAGAACACCTCCCTGAGAATGAAGCAGCATTGAAACTCCCTGAAATAGTATTCAAAAGAAGTATATTTAGGTTCCTTCAATGGATGAGAGACAGAGCAAGGAAAACACTGACAAAGTTGAGGAAAACACAGACAAAGCTCTAGAACAATTTAGGAAAACAATAAAAGAACAAACTGACAAAAGAAGCAACAAAATTAAAAATAATAAAAAACAGCAAATAGAAATATGGAAGGGTAATACTATAATTTCAGAAATAGATAACATATTGAATGGGCAAAGGAGTAGAATTGAATCAATGGAAGACAGAATTAGTGAGATTGAAGAAAATCCCCCTACTTTGTTAAGGGTTAAATAAGAAGAAAAATAAAAAGAAAATGAAGACAGTCTAAGATTCATGTGGCATACCATAAAGAGGAATAACTTACATATGATTGGTCTTCCAGAGACAAATAAAACCACAGAAAAAATTGTCAAAGATTTGTTAGAAGAGAATTGTCCCTAATATGATGAGAGATGAGAAGATATACATTCTAGAAATAGAACAAACCTCAAACAGGATAGACTCCAAAAGAAAATCACTGAGAAATAATCAAACTCACCACAATCGAAAACAAAGAAAGAGTCCTGAAAGCAGCACAGGAAAAATGAAAAATTACCTCCAAAAGGCAATTAATAAGAGTAAACTCTGATTTCTCAGCAGAAACGATGCGGTCAAGAAGGCAATGGGATTACATATATAAAACCATAAAGAAAAAAAAAAATGCCAGCCAAGAAATATATACCCAGAATAATTGTCCTTCATATATGATGATGAAATTAGGACATTTCCAAATAAACAGAAATTAAGGGAATTTGTTAAAGTCAGATTACATCAACATTCTTTAAGGACATGGAAAAACCAATCACTAATTTCATATGAAAAGGAAAGAGACCTCAGAGAAGCAAAACACTACTGAAGAAGAAAAAAAATATGAGGTACCACACTCCCCAATCTCAAAACCTACTATATAGTCGCAGTAGTCAAAACAGCCTGCTATTTGTACACACAGACACAGAGATCAGTGGAACAGAATTGAGAACAAGTATTGTATTTGTAGATAGAAATAAATCTATCCACCTCTTGTTGGCTGATCTTTGACAGAGGGCCAAATCCATTAAATGGGAAAGAGACAGTCTCTTTAACAAATGGTGCAGGCAAAACTGGATATCAATTTGCTGAAAAATGAAATAAGATCCACACCTCATACTATACATGAAAACTAACTCCATACGGATCAAAGACTTAAATATGAAATTTAAAACTATAAAGTTCACCAGAGAAAAAATAAGGGTAAACTTAGGAATCCTAATTTATGGCATAAATAAACTGTCAAGCATTACCCAAAATGTGCAAAGAGTAGAAGAGAAACTAGATGATTGAGACCTTCTAAAACTTTAATTCTTAGGTGTGTCAAAAGACTTCTCCAAAAGAGTGAACAGGGAATCTACAGAATAGGAAAAATATTTGACAATGACATATCTGACAAAGAACTCTCTAAAATTTATAGAAAGCTCTAACACCTCAACATCAAAATTATAATCCATTTTAAAATGGGCAGAACACATGAACAAACACTTTACTAAAGAAGATATTCAGGTGGCCAACAAACACATGAGGAAATGTTTGCAAACATTAGCCATTAGAAAGATGAAAATCAAAACAATGAGATACCATCTCACCCCAGCACTAAAAGCAAAATTCCACAAGACAAAAAATAAATGCTGGTAAGGGTGTAGAGAGATTGGGACTCTCACACACTGATGATGGGACTGTAAAATGGTGCAACCACTATGGAAATTGTTATGGCAATTCCTTAATAAGTTGGAAATAGAAATACCATTTGATCCAGCATTATTAGGTATATACCCTAAGGATGTGAGAGCCAATACATGAATAGATATATGCACACCCACGTTCTTTGCAGCACTATTCACAATAGCAGAGATGAAAACAATTTAAGTTTCCATCTACAGATGAATGGACTGTGGTACATGCACACAATGGAACACTATTCAACACTAAAAAATAATATAGAATCCATGAAACACCTCATAACATGGATAAACTTGGAGGAAATTATGTTGAGTGAAATAAGTCAATCAAAGAATGATAAATATTGTATTAGCCCAATATTGTAAAAGCCAAGGAAAGGTTTATATATGGAAGGAAACTTTCTTTGTTGGTTACCAGGTGTGCTAGTTAAGATTGGGTCTGATTTTCAGTGGCTGGGCAGCTGGAGGTAGTGATTCCTCATAGTGAGACTTGTAATCAATTCTATGGTAGAATCTGCTGTGAAAAGCTGAGTAGCTAGCTGCCTTAGGGATGTGATCTGCTTCTAGTATATAAGAAGAAGCTTTGAGAAAACTCTCTGAGTTTCTTGGCATATCTGGATCCTGCGTTTGGCTGAGTTATCCAGTGGTCTGCCATATTGTCTGTCAATCTTGAAATTGTTTAACTAGTGTTCTGCCGTGTTACTTGATAATCTTGGGACTGTGCCATTTTACTTGTTGACCTTGGTTTGTCAACCTCAGCAGCCAGCAGCTGCCTGAGTTAAGAAAAGGCTTCAGCTTCAGTGGGCTGGGAGCAAGAGGCAGAGCTGAAGCCCAACTTTGAGGGGTCTTCACCCAGCCCCTGGAACTGACACTTTGAACTTGGACTTTTAGCCTCCTAAATTATAAGAGAATGAACTCCTATTTGTTAAAGCCATCCACTGTGGTATCTTCTGTTAGAGGAGCACTAGAGAACTAAACCACCAGGGATGAGAAGGCAGAGAAAATTGCTAGATAGGTAAGAGACAAGTATTGATTTAGGTGAAAGGAAAGGCAATATACCAATATGAGTGATTAACACAATAACACTAAGGAAAAGGAAGACCAGAGAGGTGCACAAGAGGTACAGAGGTAAACACTTTTCATACACAATACTGCATTAGCAGTAATAACAAACATTCATCTATAGGTAGGTACATAGATAGATAGGCTGAAGGCTCAGTTATGTCTAGGCAAAAGGGAATATACCGTGACCATATATGAGTTTGGCAGATGATATTTCCACATATGCATTTGTATATGTGGAAATAAAACTTTGCTGAAGATAATTAAAAAATGGTTGTAGCAGTATTTTAACAGGGAACTTCCAGAAATGCAAGCTGGTTTCGGAAAAGGGCTTGGAATGAGGGATATCATTGCTGATGTCAGATGGATGTTGGCTGAAAGCAAAGAATACCATAAAGATGTTTACTTGTATTTTATTGACTATGCATTCAACTGTGCGGATCATAACAAATTATAGATAACATTGAGAAAAATGGGAATTCCAGAATAGTTAATTGTGCTCATGAGTAACCTGTACATAGACCAGGAGGTTGTTGTTCAAACACAACAAGGGGATAGTGTGTGGTTTTAAATCATGAAGGGAATGCATCAGCATTGCATTCTTTCCCATACATTCTATCTGTATGCTGAGCAAATAATCTGAAAAGCTGGACTATATGAAGAAGAATACAGCATCAGTTCTGAAGGAAGACTCATTAACAACCTGTAATATGCAAATGACACAAACTTGCTTGCTGAAAGTGAAGATGAAGCATTTACAGAGGAAGATCAAAGACTAGAGTTCGCAGTATGGGTTACACCTCAACATAAAGAAAACTAAAATTCTCACAACTGGGCTAAAAAGCAGCATCGTGATAAATGGAGAAAAGATTGAAGTTGTCAAAGATTTCATTTTACTTGGTTTCACAATCAACACCAATGGAAGCAGCAGTCAAGAAATCAGACAAAGTACTGCATTGGGCAAATCTGCTGCAAAAGACCTCTTTAAAATGCTGAAGAGCAAAGATGCCTCTCTAAAGACTAAGGTGTGCCTAACCCAAGCCATGGTGTTTTCAATTGCCTCATATGCATGTGAAAGCTGGACAATAAATAAGGAAGACCAAAGAAGAGTTGATGCTTTTGAGTTGTGGTGTTGGTAAAAAATACTGAAAGTACCATGGACCATCAGAGGTAAAAACACATTTGTCCTGGAAGAAGTACAGCCAGAATGCTCCTCGGAAGTGAGAATGGCCAGACTTCATCTTATCTATTTTGGTCATGTTGTCAGAGGGGACCATTTCCCGGAGAAGGATATCATATTTGGTAAAGTGGAGGGTTAGTGAAAAAGGGGAAGACCCTAAATGAGATGGATTCACACAGTGGGTGCAAGGATAGGTTCAGATATAGCAAGGATTGTGAGGCTGGTGCAGGACTGGGCAGTGTTGTACATAGGGTCATTATGAGTTGGAGCTGGCTTAATGACACCTAACAACAACAACAACAGCATGTACTATAAGAATGTCCATATAAATAGAACTAACAGAAAGTAGAGTTATGATAACTTCTTAGCCATAGCCGAGGAACCCCCAAGACTATGGCCTCTAGTCATTCTTCAGACCTGGAATTGAACATTTACACCAGGTACTTACACTTCTTAGAACAATCAATCATGGGGGATCGGAAAGGTAGTATTTCACAGGGAAATAGCTCAGAGGGCAAGAATACACAGTAAAGAAGGACACAGGGAAAAGGTAATCTCAGGGAGGAAGTGGGAAGAGAGCTGTTACATTATGATCATTGTGATCAGTGATACAAAACAGAATGTGTATGAACTGGTGTATGGAAAATGAATTTTCTCTGTAAACTTTCACCCAAATCATAATAAAAGAAAAGAATATCACCATTCTTGCTCTTTCTTGGTTGCCATTAGCTTGCTATATTATTTTCCAACCATTGATTTTTAATTTATTTTTAAATTTAAATTTATTTTTATCTTGCAGACAGCTTATCGATGGGTCTTTTTTCCTTATCCATTCTGTCACTCTCTTTCTCTTGACTGCTGCATGTAATCTAGTGACTTTCAATGTAATTACTGATAGGTATGAATTTATTGCTGTCATTTTTTTGTGGTTTTTGTTGTGGTGTTGATGGTTTCTTTTTCTGAATGTTTTTCTGTGTTGAGCTCATTTCTTACCAGATTTTCTTTGTTGTTCATTTTGTGTTGATTAAGTCTTTTTGATTTTGTTCTGTTATGTTGGTGAGAAAGCTTATTAATTTAATTTGTGGTTACTCTGTAGTAAATTTTTGTCTTCCTAAGTTTAGAGATACCACCTCTGAAACCCAAGGAGAGGTCACTGTGAGTTGAATCAATGCGATGACAGTGAGTCTGGTTTTTTTTTTTTGGTAAGTTTGGAACAGTCTGTTCTGTATTGATATCTTCATAACTTCCTCTGCATTTGAAAGTTCTATAATTACACCATTTAGTCATTGTTTTTGCTTTATACTTCTTTTGTTTTACAGATTGATGCTTCTGTTTCTCTATTTTATATTTTGTAAACTTATTTTAGTTTTAAGGATTCTTTTTCTGGGCTTGTGTCTGAGTGATGTTGTCATGTGTCTTAATCTTAGGTTCTTGTTTTCTATTGTTGATTTTCTGTCCAAATATCTCCCTTCAGCATTTCTTGTAAGTTTGTTCTAATTTTCACAAATTCCTTGAATTTCTGTTTGTCTGGGAATGTCCCAATTTCAGCATCATATTTGAGGGACAGTTTTACTGTACATATAATTCTTGGTTGGCTTTTTTTTTTTTTTTTCTTTCAAGGTTTTGTATGTGTCATTCCATTGCTTTCTTGCCTGCATCATTTCTGCTGAGAAATCAGAGTTTGTCTTACTGGTTGCCCTTTCTGGTAATATTTATTCTGAGCTGATTTCTTTGTCTTTGATCTGGAAAGTTTGATTATGACATGTCTTGAGGACTTTATTTTGGGGTCTATACTGTATGAGATTTATTGAACTTCTTGGATAGATATCTTTTCATCTTTCATGATATTGGGGAAGTTCTGCTAGCAAGTCTTCAGTAATTTTCTCTGTTTTTTTTTTTTTTTTTCCTCCTGTTCTGGAATTCCTAATCAGGAATATGCTATTATTTTGATATCATCCCATATAACTCTTACATTTTCTTCAATCATTTTTTTCTGATTTTTCCTTATCCAAGCTGGTGTCAAGGAAATTTTCTCCAAGTTGGCTGATATATTTTTCCACCAACTCAATTCTACTCTTATGTCCTTTCAATGCATTATCTATCTCTGTAATTTTAATTTTATCTTTTGGACTTATAATTACTCCTTCTGTATGATTTCTAATTGTGTATTTATTTTGTCATTTTGCTCTTGTATTGTTTTTCTGAATTCTTCAAAGGTATCGTCTATCTTTTCCTTGATTTTGTTTATGGTTTCCTTCAGCTCTTGGAAAGTCTTAGGTATACATATCTTTTGAATTCTTTGTCAGATATTCTATCAACTGTTCTTCCTTATAAAGATGTCATAGTTCTTTATTTAGATCACTTGCTTCCACTATCTTATCATGTTTCTTTGTTTGAATTGAGGTTGTCTGTTGTCTTCAAGTTTGGAAGTTGTTTTTATTGATTATGTGTTTGTTTCACCCTGATTTTTTTGTTTTGCTTTGATTTAGTATGTTTTCATGGGTGGGGGAGGTGTGCTTCTTTGGTTGTTAGCTTGGCAGCACTGGGGCAATCCTCACGTATTGGTGTAATAACTGGTGGGAATGTGGGTGCAGGTCTCTGTTTGTCATGGAGAGAAGCTGAAACTGGGATGAACAGGAGTTGTCTACCTCGTATCATTGATTCTGTGGTACAGGAGCTGGTGTTGGTGCTTGTCTG
>NW_006921645.1:1667750-1668870 GCF_000298275.1 Orycteropus afer afer | reverse complement strand
CTGTTTAACCAACTCCTACAGCCTTGGAAACACAATGGTTGTTGCTATGACTCAGAGTCAACTTGATGGCAGTCAGTTTGGTTTGGTTTTGTTTACTCAGACTCTAGGAGAAGGCTGCCCTGAGACTAGCTTTTGCAACTGCTCCAACAAAGGCCTTTCCCCTTGGAGAGGTGGAAGGTGCCTCTCTGAGAGAGGAGGCTGCAAAGGTGTGCCTCTTTGTTCAGTGTGGCAAAGTTCTTTCAGTGCCTCAGACATTGGACAAGCAAGCTTCAGCCCCTGACTCAGTCTGCTAGAAGTGAGTTTTTGGGGGTGCCTGGGTCATTGAGGTGACCAGTGATCCAGGGGGGTGAGCATATGGTTTCTCTAGCTGTAGGTTTGTGGGAATGGAAAGAGTATCTAACCTCATGTGCAGGGAAGGTTTGTGTTTCTTAGATCACAGAGTTTTTCTTCAGGCCTGATTCACTGGTGTGGGTCGTATGCCCTTTTTGGTGCATAAAGCCATTTATCCAGTTCTTGACCAGAATCAGACAAGCCAGAGTCCATCCTGAACCTAGCTTCTTCAATTTCCTCAACACAAGCTTTTCCCATCATATAAATCCTAGCCCAAATGACTGGTCTCTACTAGTGGTATGTTATTTCATTCCCTCTCTCTGCATTCCTCCTCACTCTGCAGCCACCTGTGACACTGTGAGTCTGACCCTCTTCCCTGCATGTTCCTCTTCCATCTCCCACAGGTTTTCTCCTCACTTTAAATTCCTCCTGATCTGTCTACACTGTACCATTATCTCCATAAAGATTCTGTGAAGTGGTTTTCCCCTTGTCTGTGTTTGATGCCTCCTTGCTCAAAATGGTGAAACTTTGGCCAGTTCTGGCATATTTTTTCTCCTTAGATATGAATGTCACCCTATCTCTCCTTCAAATCAGCACACAAACTAATTTTTATCTTCACATTTGATGCTCAGAATTCCATTTTCTGTCTTTTTGAACTTTGCTATTATTGCTGTGGTGAGATGATATCTCATCGTTGTTTTGATTTGTATCTCTCTAATGACGAAAGATTATTTGTATCTGTTTCACTAGGTTTCCCAAGGTCTCTGTTGTAGAGGTATTGGGAAGAGTG
>NW_006921645.1:1665561-1666695 GCF_000298275.1 Orycteropus afer afer | reverse complement strand
TGCCTCAAGTCATCCTCACTTTCAGCAAGCAAAGTTGTGTCATCAGTGTATTGCAGGTTGTTACTGATTCTTCCTCTAGTCTTGATGCCACATTCTTCTTCATATAGTCCAGCTTATCGGTTTATTTGCTCAAGATATAGATTGAATACACATGGTGAAAGGATACAACCCTGACACACTCCCTTTCTGATTTTAAACCATGCAGTATTCCCTTGTCCTGTTTGAATGACAGCCTCCTGGTACAGGTTCCTCATGAGCACAATAAAATGTTCTGGAATTCTCATTATTCTCAATATTATCCACAATTTGTTATGATCCACACAATCAAAGACTTTTGCATAGTCAATAAAACACAGGTTAACATCTTTCTGGTATTGTTTGCTTTGAGCCAAGATCCACCTGACATCAGCAATAATATCCCTTGCGCCATGTGCTCTTCTGAATCCAGCTTGCACCTTTGAAAGTTCTCTGTCAACATACTGCTGCAAACGTTTTTGAATTATCTTCAGTAAGATTTTACTTGCATGAGATATTAATGATATCGTTTGACAATTTCCACACTCTGTGAGATCACCTTTCTTTGGAATGGATACAAATATGGATCTCTTCCAGTCATATGGCCAGGTAGCTGTCTTCTAAATCTCTTGACATAGCCAAGTGAATGTCTTCAGCAGGGCATCTGTTTGTTGAAACATCTCACCAGGTGTTCCGTCAATTCCTGGGGCCTTGTTCTTCACCAATTCCTTCAGTGCAGCTTCGACTTCTTCTTTCAATACCATTGTTTCTTGATCATATGCTACTTCCTGAAATGGATGAAGATCAACCAGTTCATTTTGGTACAGTGACTGTGTATTCCTTCCATCTTCTTTTGATGCTTCCTAGATCTTTCAATATTTTGCCCATAGAATCTTTCAATATTGCTACTTGAGGCTTAAATTTTTTCCTCAGTTCTTTCAGTTTCAGAAATGCCAAGTGTTCTTCCCTTTTGGTTTTCTAACTCCAGGTCTTTGCACATTTCATTATAGTAATTGGCTTTGTCTGCTTGAGCTGCTCTGTGAAATATTCTGTTCAGCTCTTTTATCTTGTCATTTCTTCCATTTGCTTTAGTTACTCTACACTCAAGGGCAAGTTTCC
>NW_006921645.1:1641986-1652057 GCF_000298275.1 Orycteropus afer afer | reverse complement strand
GTGATTCTTCTTTGTTTCCTATTTTTGTATTCCAGTCACCAGTGATAATTAACACATCTTGATTGCATGTTCAGTCTATTTCAGACTGCAGAAGTTGATACAAATCTTCAATTTAATCATCTTCAGCTTTGGTGGTTGGTGCATAAATTTAAATAATAGTCATATTAACTGGCCTTCCTTGTAGGTGTATGGATATTTTCCTGTCACTGACAACATTGTACTTCAGCACAGATCTTAAAACATCATTTGTGATGATGAGTGCTGCGCTATTCCTCTTCAAATTGTAATTCCTGGCATAGTAGATCATATGGTTGTCTGATTCAAAATGGAGAAAAACAGTCCATTTCAGCTCACTAATGCCTAGGATATCAATCTGTATACATTCCATTTCATTTTTGACTACTTCCAATTTTTCTAGATTCATACATCGCCCATTCCATGTTCCATTATTAATAGATGTTTGCAGCTCTTTCTCCTCAATTTGAGTCACGCCACATCAGCAAATGGAGGTCTCAGAAGTTTTACTTTATCCATATCAGTAAGGTTGGCTCTAATCTGATGATGCAGCACTTTCCCAGTCATATTTTAAGAGCCTTCTGATTTCAGGGTCTCACCCTCTTCTGCTGTGTTGGGCAAAGTTTCCAGGATATTCATAAAGTTGCACAGTAATATATCAGACAGTGTTTCTCTGCTGTTCATAAGGTTTTCCCTGGCCAATTCTTTGACAAATGGATGGCCTTTTCCTTCTTTCTACTCAGTCTCAGTCTTTAAGCTTTGTTGAAACTTGTGCACCATGTGCAACCTTGATGGGGTTTGAAACACTGGTGGCACAGCCTCAAGCCTCACAGCAACACAAAAGCCACCACAGTATGGCAAACTGACAGACAAGGAAGAGGCTGACGTTCTCAAGATCAGCGGGTAAAATGGTACATTCCCAATATCAGCAGGCAACATGGCAGGCCACTGATTCAACTCCAGGAACTGGAGATGAAGCAGGATCCAAATATGCCAGAAAACTAGAGATCTTTCTGAAACCTTATCCACATATACTAGAAGTAGACCATAACCTGAAGATAACTCCCCTTCAACTACTTAGCTGCTCAAAGCCTATTCCACCGTGGAGAGGATCATCATGGGTAATAAGTACATCCAGCTACCACGATACTCAAAACTGTTGCCCAGCCAAGTTGACACATGGCTTTAACTAAACTGGGAAACCAAAAGATTCAAATGACTCACTTTATTAAGATATTTGCTTTATTGTGGTGGTCTGGAACTGATCCTTGGTATATCTCCAAGGTATTCCTATATTTCTTAAGTTTTCTATCTCATTACTGATCTTTCTAAAAGTTCCATCCAGTATTGACAATAGTGTATTGAAGTCTCCTAGGAGCCCTGGTAGCATAGTGCCTAAGGCACTTGACTGCTAACCAGAAGGCTGGCGGTTCAAACCCACCAGCCACTCCTCGGAAGGAAGGTTGGGCATTCCTACTTCCGTAGTGATACTGCCTCGGAAACCCAAGGAGGGGTCACTATGAGTCGGGGCCGACTCAATGGCAAATAACAACAACAACAACAACTGTTATTGTAGAGTTGTCTGTTGTTCTTTTTAGTTCTGTCAGTATTTACTTTGTGTATTTTGATGCATTGATGTTGGGAGCATATATATTTATGATTATTTTATTTTCTTGTTATATTTCCTCTTTTATTAATATATAATGTCCTTCATCCCTTATAAAAGATTTCGACTTAACTTCTATTTTTTCTGTTATCAGTATAGCCAAATCTGCTCTCTTGTGGATAAATTGCATGGAATATTACTTTCCATCCCTTCACTTTCAGTCTATTGTTGTCCTTGGGCCTAAGATGTGTCTCTTGCAGATAGTATATGGGTGGGTCATATTTTCTTATCCATTATGTCACTCTCTGCCTTTTGCATGGCACATTTAATCCATTTACATTAAAAGTATTATTGATAAGGAAGGACTTACTTCAGTCATATAATTTGCTTTTGTGTCTTAAAATGTCTTTATCTTTTTTCTTTATTACAACATTGCCATTATTTGTATTAAGTTGCTTTCTTGTGTTCAGTCTATTTGGTTTCTTCTTTCTTACATTGTGTGCATATTTTTGAAGTATTTACTTGTTACCATGAAAATTAATTTTCAGACCTACACTTAAAATAACCTATTTTACATTGATACCAATTTTTACATTGATCACAATAAACAAATGGCAAATCACATATAATATTAATATACTTAAATTTTCAACAAAATTTTCTCCTCTCAACCTGTCTATTATTCTATCACTTTTCACGTTGTTATATATTCAGTATCTGTTAGGATAACTTTGTACTTATTTCTTATATAGTGAATGATATGAAACTTGTAACACATGACCAATAAATGAAAATACTCTACAACAGGAATTTTTGTTTGCATTTCATTTCTGGATTCTGCTTTCATTATTTGTATGTATGGTATTTTCAATATTTCTTTTTCATGTTTCTTTTCAATCAATGCCTTCTTTTGGGTTTATTATGACATTTCATTGAGCTTGAAATTTCCTTTACATTATTTTTTCTATCATTAAGAAAAACAGTGCCAATTAAACTATAATACAATGCTTTACTACTTAGAATGATTATGCCATATTTAATGAATTTAGACAAACATTTTTTATCTCAACCACTATTGTGCATATATTAAAAAGGAAAATATAAACAAGATAAATAGATTAAGGTGTTCTTAAAATGTCTTCATAATAAGAACCCATTCTCTGAGCCAATAACATCTCCTAGTGATATATTATTTTTTGAAAGGGTGTTCACTATTGCCTCTAGGATTTTATTCTAAAACACTGATAGAAATTTTGCTGATTTTGAGTCTGGTGCTTTCACCAAAAAATTGATGAAAAGTTTTTGGAAAACAACTGAATCTCATATTTCTTATTTTTATATCCTGTAAGTGGTCTATTGTCTGAAACACTGAGGGTTTATAGTATTCCTTCATGCCACAATGAGTAATTACCATGTCCTCACATACACAGGAGAATTTTAGATGTGTTAAGATGAGGAAAAAATGTGCATCTTAGAGTTGATGAAACATAATACATTTCTCATTCTTTTTTCCCCCTTCTAATTGCTTGGATGTTATTTACTCTAATTCTCTTCATCTAGTGGTTACTTTAAAAATTTAAATGTTCATATTTAATATATCAAAATCTCAGGTTGATCAATGTCTTTAACCCCCTCCAAGTGAATGAAACACTTAATTATACAAATAACAAACTATAGAAGTATTATAAGAAAACATGGAAGAATTCTAGTATAAGCCAGGAAGGAAATGGCCTTTCTATGAAGACTCAAAATCCAGAAGCTATAAAACAAGAGGTTGATAAATTCAACTTCATTATAAACTCTTCTGATAACAGCAATACCAACAAAACATAAACAAAGTCAAAAGACTAATGGCAAATGATACAAAAAAATGCAATCAAAATCATAAAAATTTTAGTATCCTTAATAGCATAAAATAAAATAAATGAAAAGAGAGAATAAACAGTGACCCAATAGAAAAAGCAGCAAAGAAACTGGAGAGATATTTTACAGAAAAATAGATACAAATTGTCCTTAAATAACTGAAATGCAGCTTAATCTCACTTGTAGTAAGACAAATGAAAATAAAAACTGTGCTTAGTTATCATTTTTACCTATCACGTTGTCAATAATCCACAATGACTTTGCACACTTCTGGCAAGGCTATGGCAAAGTAGTTACATGAGGTGTGAAATGCTATGTCTTTATGGAGGGCAATTTGACAATATATAATAAAATTATGAATTCATTTTACATTGCTTCAGTATTTCACATTGGCTATATATTTCTAAAGTGTGAATCTTTAGTATGCAAAGATACAATTCATTGTACTGTCTGTAACAGCAAAAATGTGGAACAATGTAAGTGTCCGCCAATACTGAGAAGGTTTTTATCCCTATTTTGCAGATAAGACAGCTGAAACTCAAGAAAGTTGGAGTAAAATGACAAACATCAAACAGCTAGGATATATCAGAGCCAGTATTCCACCCCAGGAATGCCTAGCTCAAAGCCCATGGACTTTACAACTTAATCCTTGTGACATAGAAAGGATGGTTACCAGGTGGCTTTGTCGACACTGTTCTATGCTTTATAGGTGTGCAAGACTATGCAATTGTGTGATATTAGAGTCTATGGTATTTTCTGTTCTGCATCTGCTGAAATTTAACATATGGCTTTTGTCATGCTACTCCTGTACAGTTTGCTTTTAATTTATCAGCTCAGGAAGTCTCAATTTTCACACAGTGTTTGGTTTCCAGTAGAAACCTATTCTGATGTCATTTTCCAGCTAGTCTGATTAGGGCTTGTCAAAGTCTAGTGGTTTTCCACAGGTCATGTAGCATGAGTGAGTCAGAAGCTGTGGCTGCTGAATCATAAATTCAGACTCCATGTGGCTCCTGATTCTTTATTGTGACCACCAGGTCATCCTCCTTGCTGAGCATGACAAAGAACTGACTACTGAATGGGAAACATATTTCAGGGGAACTAACACTGAAATGAAAACTTGAGACCTTCTGAGGAGAAGGTCTTATTTAATGGAATGAATGTTGTATCAGTCTCTCAGGCAATAAGACATTAGGTATAGCTTTTTAATGAGGGTGTCATAGCATGCAGAGATGCTACAAATGGGTTGCAGGTGTGTCTGAGATACTACTCTCCTTAATTCTTGTGGCAGCCAGGCATGTCCTGACCTACCCCTACCCCCAGAGCCATGGTTTAGTTACCTCCTGCTGTAAGAAACTTCATCTTTTACCCCAGGAATCCATGTAGTGATATAATTTTCAATGTGTACCAAGATGAGAAAAATTGGGGGACCGTTGTTTAAGATGGTGACCACAGAGCCTGGTACCATGTTGTAAACTCTATGAATTCTGGCTGCCTGATGTCATGCTTAGCTCTATCTAAAGTAGAACTAAGCACTTTCTTGGAGAATGGACTGAAAAGATGAGAAGGAATAGAAACGTTGAGTGGCATCTGTGAGAGACTGAGAGGTACAGATGGCATTAAATATGTCTGTGTTTACCAAATCACAGGACTCTGGAATGAGGGGGATATTACTTGAAGCTTGACAAGGATAAGCTGATGAGTAGTTAAGAAAACCAAAAGTATTTCATCCAATGGGTCTTGAAAATTAAGAAATAAAAACCCCTTCAAATTGTGATGATGGAGCCCAAAAATGTTTTTTAAGGTCACAATTGATATTTTTACTGTGTTTGTAAGAACAATTAGGGATTTTAGAGGAAATCTTTAACCACTGAGATTAATATAATGTGGACAACCAATGTCCATGTAAGAGCTTTTGGCTCCACAGTCAAGGACAGAATGTGAGACTTACTGGGGCATTCCTGTTGCTCTTCAGTTCTGCTGTGTTCCATGGTCACTTTGAGTCCTAGGAAGCCCCTTGCTTCACCAGCCATCCACAGGGCCCTTGAGCCAGTGCCACTGTACAAATCTACCCAAACTACTGAGAGCAGAGGTGGTTACGGAAATAAGCTTCTTAAGGAGTCAGTGAAAAATTAGATTTTTGGCTATTGAACATAAAAATTAAAAAAAATGACCAATAGAATTTCCTGCCACACATTGGGGTTTCTTGAGAGTAGGCAAAGTGATTCACTCTAACTGTAGAAGAGTAGATGGGGTGGAGAGGGACCTAGGTGGGACAAGAGCAGGAGGCTCCAGAGGGCATGGGAATGACTGACAGTGCACATTCAACCTGGGTGGGGAGTGGAAGGACATTGTCATTGTCATCTATTTGTCTTGTTGTGGTTGTTTTGTTATTGTTATTATCTAATTATCACTTATTTAGTGCCAGCAGTGAGCAAAGCCCTGTCAGACTACTTTACATGCATTATCTTATTTAATTCTATAGCTACCCTGCAGTTTTGGTATCAATCTTTTTAGCCTTTTTGTCCTGATGAGGAACTGAGAGTGACAATAGCTGACTTGGAACCACCCGACTCATAAATGATGAGGTGAGAATGAAAACCCACCTGGCTTCAAGGTCCATGTACTTTTCACTGTACCATGCTGCCTTCTTGATTTGGCAACATTTCAGGGCCAGGAGTTAAAGGAGAGGTCGGGTATTCTGACAGACAGGGGCTATAGCAACAGGAAATCAGAATGAGTGGGTTAGGTGTTTCTGGAATAGCAAAGAAGTGCTCACAGTAAGCTATTACTTGGAGATATTGACTTGGGAGACCTCAGTATGTGGGTTGCAACAAACAAAACAAACTCACTGCTGTTGAGTTGACTTGACTCATAGCAACCGCTCCTTGGGTTTCTGGGACGATATCTCTATGCAAGTAGATTGCCCAATCTTCCTTCCAAGGAGTGGCTGGTGGGTTTGAACTGCCAGCCTGCTGGTTAGCAGTCCAATGCTTTAGGCACTACGCTACCAGAGCTCCCCATGTGGCTTGAGGCCAAGTGAATGGACACACTTGTCTAGGAAGAGTGTAAAGGGTGAGGAGAGCAGTGGGCCAAAAAGAGAAGTTTAAAATATATGAACAAGCAAAGGCTGGGCAGAAGAGGTAGAGTCCAGGGAGGGTTTTGAGAAAAGGTAGTCAGAAATGAGGTATGAGAATGAGGAAGAGGAAAGAGATGTGGGTGGAATATGTATAGTGCCATAGAAATGCAAGTGTTTTGGGCATTTTGGCTCCCAGACAGATGGAGCCTTCCTTTCAGTGGTTGAATTGGCACTCATAGCTGGAACTGCTTCTACCACCACGGAGCAAAGGCTTTGTATAAGTGTCCTGCCTTGGCACCAGGACCAGAGAGCCAACCTGAACCTAGAGCCAACATTCCCTTGAAGATAACTCTGTCCAGTTTATTCTTTGTCAAACTGAAAGTACTTTCACTGAAGCTCTGCAAAGCACTTGGTTGACACTAGGGAGGATCACCATTCTTTGCTAGGTGTTGCACCAAGGTTGTTATTTAGAGCTGTGCTCATGATTGTGTCCTGTCTCTCAGCAGAATATTTGTAGTCAAAAGCAATTAAACTGTTCACCTGAAGTCTTGTAGTTTTTATATCCTTAAGGCCCTGGAGTTTGCAAGTTTGTTTAACTGAATGCTTTAACGACACCTTCAAAACATCTTGAAGCTGTTGCATAAGTTATTTTCAGCCACACTCTTGGATGATGTTGTTATGAAAGGTTTATTGGAAGGGTTTGTGTGTTGAATATTTTAGAAATCTTAAATTCTTTAAAGTTACCCTTCAGCCATGAGATCTGGTGAGAAAATGCCTATATTTATAGAGATACATAGTAGAATCTGAGAAAGATAGGTGAAAGATCCACTCTGTACATATTTATAGCTACATCCCCATGGAAGGGACATTAACCTCTGCTTAGATGGAATCACACTGCTGGAAAGTGTTGGAGGTTCTGAATGTCTACATGGTAGTTATGTTTGTGTGTCAGCTTGGCTGGGCCTGGTTGAGTGGCTGGACAGCTGGACGTAGTATTCCCCATGATGAGACTGGCAATCAACTCCATGTTGGGATCTACCACAAGCAGCTGAGTAGCTGCCTTTGGGATGTGGTCTGCTTCCTATATATAAGGAGAAGACTTGGAAATGGTTTTTAGGCTATGGCATGCTCGGACCCTTCATGTAGCCATGTCATTGCTCAGTAGCCTACTATGCTCTGCAAACCTTGGGACTTAACAATGGAATTAAGTTATGGGGCCTGCTGTGTGGTTTGGTAACATTGAGACTGTGCCTTTTTAATTGTCAACCTTGGGGCTTCTCAGCCTCAGCAGCCAGCAGCTGTCTGAGTGAAGAAATGCCTCTAGCTCCAGTGGGCCGGGAGCAGGAGGTGGAGCTGGAGCCCAAGGTTGAGGGGCTTTCACCCAGCCCCTAGAGCCTAGCACTTTGAACTTGGACTTAAAGACTACAAACTGTAAGAGAACAAACTCTTGTTTGTTAAGGCCATCCCATTTGTGGTATATTCTTGTCAGAGTGGCACTATGTAATCAGAACAGTCTACTAGAAAGAGAATCTCCTAATAAACTAAAGCTAGACTCAGTGAGTTATCTATGAACATTAAGCAATGGTCTTGTTGGAGGTGGGAGCTGGATGAGGAGAGAAGTAGGAGGAAGAAAAAGAGGAGAAAATGAAAGGCAGAACAAAGAGGCAGGCATTTCATTTCAATAGCCAAGGCTTTGTAAACTGGAAAGAGTGACCCAGAGTGCACATCAGGCCTGCTGGCTCACAAGAGAGGTGTGGCAGGGCCTTTTATTCTCTTTCCCAGTCACCTCCAACATTATTTGACTCATCTTTCTGGAAATATTTCTAGCTTTACTTCTGTACCCTCAATGTTCCCCAAGCTCATTGAAATGCACAAGTAAAAATTATTCATCTGTTTGGAGATTACACAAAGCTGAAAAAGCTGTCAGAAGTAAACGGATACAGTTACACAATCAGAGAAATCCATTATGAGATTAGGAAAACTTTGACGGTAACAACCCAATTGGCCAAGGACCCAAGATAGGTAACTGAAAATGGAGAGTCACAGCTGGTGCTCCTCAGGGTAAAGACAAGGTGCCCAGAGCACATGCTTAAGCAGACACAAATCCATCAATGTGAGTAACATAGAGCTGGATGGTGGCCACACAGCTTGTCATGTGGAATCTTCAGAGATGACTCAGGATGTGCAAAATCAAAAGCAAAGGAGAGCAGACAGAAGAGTGCCAATACACTTTAGGATGAGGACTGGGCTGGGTTGCTCAGAGTCAAGGGTTGTACTGGTGAGTCAGGATCTTAGGACTTCTCTTTCTGTTCCTGCAAGGATCAAAGAACTGATGCTCTGTTTGATTCCAGTCACTTAACAGACTTCTCTTTACAAAAGAGGACACACAAATCTTGCTCCAAAGCATGAGTAAATGAATCTGCATGTTCTAGGAAGATGGCTGCTGAAAGGTGCTTGTATTGGTGTTACTCAAGAGCAGGACCAGTGTTGTTATAGGAGGCTTAGTGGTGCCCTATGTCCATGCCAGAAAGATCTCTCGAATAAAATAATCTTTCTCATTGTGCCAGATATCCCACTATTGCAGTTCTTTCCTTTGGGAAAAAAACATTTTCTCTAGCCACCTGTCTTAATATACATTATCCTAGAGCAGGGGTTAACATGTAAGGTCTGAGTATCTGCAGGGTACAAATGAGACCTTTTCTATCTTGAGAAGCATGTCAGTTCTGGATACTTGAAGCTAGGAAGGAGAAAAGTTGTGGGAGGGAATGAAGCAGAGGTTCTTGCATGTTGCTTTCTGGAATTCTTCAGAGATGAAGAGACCCAAATTCCAAAAATAAATCCAAAAGCCACTTTATGACATTGAAATAAATAAAAATATTTTGGTCACTTTGGTCTTTGAGAGATTTCCTCTCTTTTTAAGTTGCTGGTCACATTACAGGGGTTTGGGGTACAAAGCATTAAATGAATTCAGAATTGGTGACAGTGTCACATTCTGGTTAAAAGCCAGTCCAGTGGTGGAATCTTTGGTCTTCCATTTCTGTATGTCTGTGGTCATATTATTTAACTACATTGAGCTTCTATCTTCTCATTTATAAAGTAAGCATAACAATAAATACCTCCTAGAGTTCCTGTGAAGTTGAAATAAATACCACAGATTAAAGGGCTTAACCAGTCTCTGGAAACAACAGAGTCCAACAAAATGCAAGCTCTCTCACTCTGCAGGAATCTCCTCTGCCATTCTCCTACCAAAATCCATTCAGTCTTTTAGTTAACCAGAGTTACAGTAACAGAGAACTCATGACTGCAGGAGGCAGCTCTTTTCATTTCTGAACCTCTAATAATGTCAAGAAATTATTTTTTTAATCCAAATCTGTTTCTGTAGCATCTACCCATTGGTTGTTGTTTTATTCTTTGAATTTCCTTAGTATATGTCTTGAAAGTCCCTTAACCTTTGCTATGTCATATTTAGGATTTTTGAAAACAGTTATGATGTACTCTAAAAGTTTTATTT
>NW_006921645.1:1637855-1641346 GCF_000298275.1 Orycteropus afer afer | reverse complement strand
ACACAGTCTGAACAAACAGCAGGAATAAATATTTTAGCTATCTAATTAATGATGGATTGACAATAATACTACTCTTAGGATAATGAGTATTAAACAATCCCTATGTTTTATCTTAATATTAGTCATAGTAGGTGACCCATAGCTAGGGTGGTGAGAATGGAAGAAGATACTTTTGAAGCAATTTCAATAAGTTAGGATTTCTTTTTAAAATTTTTATTTATATTGAAAAAATCATATTGTAATTTAAAATTTCATCTTCAAGGTCTTATCAATAGCCAATTGTAACAATTTTATCAGGAAAGTTACAGGTAAATTAAATCATCTGTTCATGAAGTAAATTGATTCCTAATTAACATCCTTTGGGACTGACAAACTAGCTTTAAGATAACCTGGATTGTAACATGGTCTTACTATGCGTGGCTAATACCAGGTCGGATCACATGAAAGCCACTACCTGAGTTTGATGAGAACTAGTCTCTATCTTGTTCAACAACAATTCATAGATCACTTGTTTGGATGTTGCAGCAATGATGTATCAAAGATAAATGTTTCTAAATGCTTACTCTCACTTTGTATATGTACCTTGTTATGGACCAGTAACCACTGTCCAGAAACCAATTCATAGGTCACACTTTGATTAACTATGTTGTTGTTGTTGTTTGCCACCGAGTAGGCCGCGACTCATAGCGACCCCTCCTTGGGTTTCTGAGGCAGTATCACTACGGAAGTAGGATTGCCCAACCTTCCTTCCGAGGAGTGGCTGGTGGGTTTGAACCGCCAGCCTTCTGGTGAGCAGTCAAGTGCCTTAGGCACTATGCTACCAGAGCTCCTTGATTAACTATGGCCTACTTTATTTTTTGAGGCAGTCAGGCCCGCATTTTGGATTATTCTAGTTGCTAGAAAATTTGTCCTTTCATTTTGCCAAAATCTGTCCTGTGTTCTCATCTATTGGTTCTAAGTCTTTCCTTTTGAGCCCCATCTAATAAATTTACTTCCTGCTGTATGTGACAGCCTGTCATAAATTTGATACCAAATATCATGTATCTTTTAAGGTTTCTCTTTCTCAGGTAAATCACCTTTTACTTCAATCCACTCCTTCTATGACATAAATTCTAGGATCTTTACCTGGTTACCTAGTGGTCAATGTCCCTCAAACTTATGTTGAGTATTTATTTACACCTAATATTCTAACAACCATAAACCCATTGCCATCTAGGTGATTCTAACACATGGTGACCTTATATACTGCAAAGTAGAACTCACTGCCATCGAGTCAAATCTGACTCATTGAGCATAAACTTTTTGCTCCACATAGGGACCTTTAACAGATAGATATTTCTTGTTGTTTTTATGTGCTGCCGAGTCATCTCCAACTCATAGCGAACCTCCTTGTGTTTCTGAGGCAGTATCACTATGGAAGTAGATTGCCCAACCTTCCTTCAGAGGAGAGGCTGGTGGCTTTGAACCAGCCTTCTGGTTAGCAGTCAAATGCCTTAGGCACTATGTCACCAGAGATATAATGGTTTCATATTCAGTTGAATGAGAAGACTTTGAAAAATTATTTAAATTGACTCAGGTTCCAGCAGACAAAAATATCTGCTTCATATTGCTTGAAATGTTTCTGCCTTTTAAAAGAAACAGATTGACTATATTTGCTTGAGCCACATGCAGGGGTACAGTGGTGCCTTTAAGAAAGGTGCCCTGCCTCTGTCTTTCTTAGGACATCTTTCTCTGCTCCATTCCCAAGGATGTTCTTACAATTACTTAATATTTTTTCACACACTGCTACCTTCAGGCCACTAAAACAAAACCAACCTGTTATCATCAATTCCTACTCCAAATATGCTCTTTCCTATTAATTAATTAATTCATTTATTTAAGAGATATGTATATATATGGGAGTGCTGGTGGTGTAGTGTCTAAGGCATTTGACTGCTAACCAGAAGACTGGCAGTCCAAACCCACCAGCCACTCTTCAGAAGAAAGGTTGGCAAATCTACTTCCACTTTGATACTGCCTCGGAAACCTAAAGAGGGGTCTCTATGAGTCAAATTGGATGGCAGTGAGTTTTTTGTTTGTTTGTTTATGTATATGTGTAGTAGGAGCTCTGGTGGCATAGTGCCTAAAGCACTTGACTGTTAACCAGAAGCTCGTATTTCAAATCCACCAGCCACTCCTCAGAAGGAAGACTGGGCAGTCTACTTCTGTAGAGATACTCACCTCACTCAGAAACCCAGGGAGGAGGGGTTGCTATGAGTCGCAATCAACTCGACGGCAGTATATGTATTGGATACTCCTTCAATCTCTCAGTTTATGATGGTAAACAAAACTGACATAGTTCCTGTTTTCATAGAGCTTCCATTTAATCAAGAAAGACAGACAAACATATCAGAGGATGAGGAGTTTTTAGGTGTGTATGTGGAAGGGACTAGTTCCCAGCCACACCAGGTAGGAGGGCCACACATCCAATAAAAAAAATTTGTCTTTCTGTATGCCTGCTATAATGCTAGCAAGTGAAAAGACATCAGGATATGAGCTTCATGAAAGCAGGGACAGGTCCACCTTACTCACACTGAATTCCCAGCACATGGAAAAGAGCCTGGGACATAGCTGAGTTTTAATTCATGGTTGTTGACAAAATTAATGAATGCATAGAATTCAATGGGCCAATGCATCTATTCCCAGGCTTTGGGTTCAGTCAGAATTCAGTTAGAATCCTAGCAAAGACAATGAAAATGAATTCTTCAGAATTACTTATATGTTCTTACATATTTCAATTTATGCACTTCTATTCTGAAGTTTCACCACTCATCTGCCAGTTTGTCATACTCTGGTGGCTACTGTATTGTTGTGATGCTGGAAGCTATGCCACTGTTAATGTGAAAATCAGCAGGGTCAGCCATGGTGGACAGGTTTCAGTGGAGCTCCCAGACTAAGACAGACATGGAAGAAGGAAGGGCCCATCCCCTTGTCAAAGAATTGGCCAGTGAAAATCTTATGAATAACAGTGAAACACAGTCTGATATATTATTGGACAACTTGATGAATAGCCCTGAAACATCCAATATAATGCTGGAAGATGAGCCCCTCAGGTTAGAAGGTACACAACATACTACTGGGGAAGAGCTAGCTGCCTCTTTAGAGCAGAGTAGCCCTTAATGATGTGGATGGAATAAAGTTTTGAGACCTCCATTTGCTGATGGTGCATGACTCAAAATCTGAAGAAACAGCTGCAAACATCCATTAATAATTGGAACATGTAATGTGTGAGATATGAATACAAGAAAATTGGAAGTTGCCCAAAATGGGATGGAAAGTATAAAGATTAATATCCTAGGCATTAGTGAACTAAAATAGACTGATATTGTTCATTCTGAATCAGACAAACATACAGTCTACTATGCTGGGAATGCCAAATTGAAGAAGAATGACACCACATTCATCATCAGAAAGAATGTTGTTTCAAGATGTATCCTGAAACATGGAAAAAC
>NW_006921645.1:1625574-1636228 GCF_000298275.1 Orycteropus afer afer | reverse complement strand
CAAATGCCTTATCTACTATGCCACCAAAGCTCCAATATATATGTTGTTGTTGTTATGTGCCATTGAGTAGGACCTGACTCATAACGACTCCTCCTTGGGTTTCCGAGGCAGTATCACTATGGAAATAGGTTGCCCAACCTTCCCTCGGAGGAGTGGCTAGTGGGTTTGAACCACCAGCTTCCTGGTTAGCAGTCAAGTGCCTTAGGCACTATGTTACCAAAGCTCCTCCCAATATATATAGAAACAAATAAAAAAATCTATCCTGAAGTACCATACTGTCAGTGATAGGATAATATCCATATGCTTACAAGGAAAACCAGTTAATATGATTATTATTCAAATTTACACACCAACCACTAAAGCCAAAGACAAAGAAATTGAAGATTCTTACCACCTTCTGCAGTCTGAAACTGACCAAACATGCAATCAAGATGCATAAATAATTCCTGGTGGTTGAATGTAAAAGTTAGAAGCAAAGAAGATTCATTGGTAGTTGGAAAATATGGCCTTGGTGATAGAAATGATGCTACAGATTAAAAGATAGAATTTTGCAAGACCAATGACTTATTCATTGGAACACTTTTTTCAACAATATAAAGGATGGCTATACACATGGACCTTGCCAGATGGAATACACAGGAATCAGATTGACTACATCTATGGAAAGAGACAATGGAGAAGTTCAACATCTTCAGCTAAAACAAGACCAGGAGCTGACTGTGGAACAGGCAATCAATTGCTCAAATGTAAGTTCAAGTTGAAGATGGAGAAAATTAAAACAAGTCCAAGAGAACCAAAATATGTCATTGATTATATCCCACCTGAGTTTAGAGACCATCTGAAGAATAAATTTGAGGCATTAAACACCAATGACTGAAAACTAGACAAGTTATAGGATGAGATCAAGAATATCACACATAAAGAAAGCAAAAGATCATTAAAAAAACAGGAAAGGAAGAAAAGACCAAATGGATGTCAGAATAGACTCTGAAACTTTCTCTAGAATGGACAGCAGTTAAAGAGAATGGAAGAAATGGCAACAAAAAAGAGCTGAACAACAATGACAAAAAAAAAAAAAATCAAACTCACTACCATTGAGTCAATTCTGACTCATAGAGACCCATTTTGGGTTTCTGAGGCAGTAAATCTTTATGGAAATAGATTATCTAGTCTTCCTTCCATGGAATGGCTGGTGGGTTTGAACCGCCAATCTTCTGGTTAGCATTAAATGCCTTAGGCACTGCACACCAGAGCTGAACAGAAGATTTCAAAGAGCAGCTCAAGAAGACAAAGTAAAGTGTTATAATGAAATGTGCAAACACCCAAAAGGGAAAAACATGCTCGGCATTTATCCATCAGAAAGAATTGAAGAAAAAATTCGATCCTTGAGTTGCAATATTGAAGGATTCTAAGGGCAAAATTGAATGATGCAGAAACCATCAAAAGAAGATGGAAGGAATACACAGTCACTGTACTAAAAGAATTTGTTGATGATTAACTATTTCAGAAGGTAGCTTATAATCAAGAACCAAGGGTATTGATGAAAGAAGTCTAAGCTACACTGAAATAATTGGTGAAAAACAAGGCTTCAGGAATTGACAGAATACCCATTGAGATGTTTCAACAAATGGATGCAGCACTGGAGGTCCTTGTTCGTTTATGCCAGGAAATTTGGAAGACAGCTATGTGGACAACTGACTAGAGAAGGTCCATATTTGTGCCCATTCCAAAGAAAGGCAATCTAGCAGAATGTGGAAATTATTGAGCAATATCATTAATATCACACACAAGTAAAATTTTGCTGAAGGTAATTAAAAAATGGTTACAGTTGTATATCATCAAGGAACTTCCAGAAATTCAAACTTAATTCAGAAGAGGACATGGAATGAAGGATATCATTGCTGATGTCTGATGGATCTTGGCTGAAAACAAAGAACACCAGAAAGATGTTTACCTGTGTTTTATTAAGTATGCAAGTACTCAACGGTGTGTATCATAACAAATTATGGATAACATTGTGAAGAATGAGAAATCCAGAGCGCTGTGCTCATGAGGAACCTGTATATAGACCAAGAGGCTGTTACATGAACAGAACAAGAGGATACTGTATGGTTTAAAATTAGGAAAGGTGTATGTCAAGTTGTATAATTTCACCATACTTATTAAATATTTGTGCCAAGCAAATAATCTGAGAAGATGGACTATATGAAGAAAAGCATGGCACCAGGATTGGAGGAAGACTCATTAACATATTATGATTTGCAGATGACACAACCTTGCTTGCTGCAAGGATGACTTGAAGCACTTACTGATGAAAATCAAAGACTACAGTTTTCAGTATGGATTACAACTCATCATAAACACAAAAATCCTCACAGTTGAACCAATAAGAAACATCACAATAAATGGAGAAAAGATTGAAATTGTCAAGGATTTCATCTTACTTTCATTCACAATCAATACCCATGGAAGAAGCAGCAGTCAAGAAATTAGACGTGGTATTGCACTGGGAAAATCTGTTCCAAAAGGCCTCTTTAAAGTGTTAAGAAGGAAAGATATCACTTTGAAGACTAAAGTGCGCTTAACCTAAGCCAGAGTAACATGTGCACCCTCTAGTTAGTTTTTGTTTTCTTTAGTTTAGTTTAGTTTTTTTTTGCTAGTTAATGACAATTAGGCGCAGGTAAAGGCAATATATAATGAGGGGAGCATAGAAGGCTGAAGTAAATTAAAGAGTCAAGGAACAAATAGTTCAAAAGACTAATGGACCATACGAACCCCAATATCCATGACCATGAAATTAGAACTAGATGGTGCCTGGCTGCCAAAGCTGACCACTCGAAAAGGAATCACAGTAGGAGGTCCTGGATAGAGTGGAAGAAAAATGTAGAACAAAACTCAAGATCATAAAAAAGACCAGGTTTACTGATATGGCAGAAACAGGTGGAACTCCTGAGACTATGGACCTTGTTGTTGTTATGTGCCATCGAGTAAGACCTGACTCATTGTGACCCCTCCTTGGGTTTCTGTGGCGGTATCACTATGGAAGTAGATTGTCCAACCTTCCTTCCGACTATGGACCGTAGTCACCCTTCAGTACTGGAATTGAACTCACCCTGGTAGCTCAACTGTCAGCCAAACAATAGACAGAAATATAAGGCCAATAACACCAGAGAGGTGGGCACTCATTAAAACACTAAACACTACAAGATCAAAAGAGCAGCATGTGCTTAGAAGACAGGAAACAGTAAGAAAGACAAACTGAAATGGTAAAAGCAGGGAGGAAGTGGGAAAAGTGCTGTTACCTTATAGGGATTGTAATCAGTGTCATGAAACAAAATGTATATGATTGTTAAAAGTGAATAAATAAATAAATAAATGAAATTTTCTATGTAAACTTAGGAACTCTGGTAGCATAGTTTCTAAGGCATTTGACTGCTAACCAGAAGGTTGGCGGTTCAAACCCACCAGCCACTCTTTGGAAGGAAAGTTGGACATTCCTACTTCTGTAGTGATACTGCCTTGGAAACCCAAGGAGGGGTCGCTATGAATCGGGGTCGCTATGAGTCAGGGCCGACTCGATGGCACATAACAACAACAACAACAACATGTAAACTTATACCCAAATCACAATGAAAAGTTAGTAAAAATAACCAGGACACTTTAGTAAAGTTGAAATGTGGTTTAAAAACAGCACATTAAAAAGGAAGTAGGGGTAAAGGGGACTGTGATGGTTAAGGTTATGTGAAAGCTGAACAATGAATAAGGAAGACCTAAGAAGAGTTAAAGCCTTTGAATTATGGTGTTGGCAAAGAATATTGAAAATACCATGGAATTCCAGAAGAACAAACAGATCTGTCCTGGAAGACATGCAAGCAGAATGCTCCTTGGAAGCAAGAATGGCTAGAACTTTATCTTACCTACTTTGGTCATGCTGTAGAAGGGACCATTCCCTGGAGAGAGATAGCATGCTTGATAAAGTAGAGCATCAGTGAAGAAGGGGAAGACCCTCAACAAGATGGATTGACACAGTGGCTGGAACAATGGGCTCAAGCACAGCAAGGATTCTGGGGATAGCACACAACTTTGCACTATTTCTTTCTGTTGTATGTAGGATTGCTATGAGTTGGAGCTAATTTGACAGCACCTAACAACAGCAACATTCTGAAGTTACCTATAAGAAACCAAGGGACAAAAAATCATTAATGAGATGAGCCTAAGGTCATACAAAGAGTGAAAATCCATTTGGAAGTAGAATCCAGGTCTCCTGACATGCAGTCTGCATTACCTTGATTATTACAAAATGAAAGCCAACATCAAATGTTTTGCTATCACAGACACAACTATCATTATTACAATACTTTGCATAATAGTCCCATGTATGTGGTTACCATATATTTACAATTTTATTAAAATATAACTATTGTTGATTTTGATAGCAAAACAAAGAATACATTATGCAAAATTGCCCCCCTCCCCAACTTTTTTTTCCTTTTTAAAGATAAGCTGTTATTAAGGAAGAAGAAAAGAATTGAGAAGACCTGGAGGTTTACCATCTGGGAATGATCACTGATGTTTTCTCCCCATGATTTAGGATTTCCTAGGATTTATCCTGGTTTGGATCTGTCACTTTCCTTGGAGGAGCACATTATGTCCATTGGCAGAGTTGCATCTATGAAGTTATTGCTGATAGTGGCAGAGACAGTGTTGTAGCATGGGCTCTACCTAGAAAGCAGAGCCTGAGTCAAGGATGTGTGCTCATGTTGTTTATTTAGAAGGTGATCCCAGGAAAGGGAGGTGAGGCCTGAGAAGGGGAGAAGGGAAAGTCAGCACAAGAGAACATTATGGAGGTCACAATTTTAGTTGGAGCTTAGCCATAGGGAATGTTCAGATCTGTCTGTGGAATGGAGGGATAGAATCATGGGCTCCTCTCCCTCACTGGCTGAGAATTCCTCCACAGAATGAACTTCTACACATCCGACTGCATAGGCATGCTCGTCAAATGGACTTCTTCAGTCAAAGAAGTTCTCGGACAGAAGTAAAGTAATGTGGTATGAACTTGAGGTGAGTAGTTGCCAGTGAGAAATGAGTCAGCATGCATCACTTAGCCCACAATAGCCCAGAAAATGTGAGTCAGGGAAACAGAGGCGCAAAGAGCACTACCTCCTAGGAAGCAGGCTGCTCTGGGGAGGCTCTGGGCAGGCCACTGCTTTACTGAGTGAAGCCAGTGGGAAGGGTGCCTTTTCAGTCTTTCACAAAGGAAAAGTATGGTAATTGTGAGAACAAAATGAGTACTGGCAGGTTTCAAGGGAGATCACTTGCCCACATTCACTGTGAGAGAGACCATGGCTGGGGATAGTTAAGTAGGTACAAAAGCAAAGCTTTATGCTTTCTAGTGGCGTGCAGCTGGAAACCTGGAAGGAGATAAAGCTGTGTGAAATCCTCTTTTGGGTGCAGGAGTCCATTCCTTTTAACCTTATATATAAGATTTGTCTCTTTGCCAGGGCCAAAGTCTATGCTGTCTGTCTCTCTATATCCATAAAACTTGGTCAGCACAGAATTAGGCAAGCCAAGAGTGTTCAAATAGCTCCTTCTGAATCAGATAGTTGGTAAATTTGTGGCCTATTTCTTCATCATGTGGTGAAAGTGATGGTGGTGGGGAACACAGTATATTTGGTGCTATTGATAGACTGCTGAATCTGGGACCATCATTGCTCTTAAAATTTGCTTTTAAGAGACAGAGAAGAGTGTGTTGGGTATTACTGAGAAGCATGTAAATCAGACTGAGGACAGTAAGAATTGCTTCACTGGAAGAAATAATACTTGAGCTGAGGTCTGAAGGACAAAGAGGAGTGACGGCTATTGGGAACTACTGATGGATTTAAGTAGGGGAATGACATGGTTAGATCTTTATTTTCAAAGGTTGCTCTAGAAGCAATGTAAAAGGTGGGTTGGAGTGGGGCAGGGCAGGAATCTAGAGGATAATACTACTTAATCTAACAAGAGAAATTTGAGGTCTAAACTAAAAATCAGTGGAACTCAAGAAAGCATAACAAGAGATATTAATGAAGTAGACTTTAAAAGTTTGGAAACTCATTAGGGCTAGATGTGGTAACAGAGAATGAACCGAGGGAGGCTAGAATGACACTGTTTTCTGGCTTGGTGCCTGAGTGGATGATGATACTACCTCTCAGAATAAGTAACCCAAAAAGAAATTCAGGTTTGGAGATAAGAGGGAGGGTGAAATAAAAGAAATAACATTAATTTAACATGTACTGTATATCAGGCATGGGTCTAAGAACTTAATCTCCTATTGATTATTTAAGAAAAGTACAATTTTTATCCTCATTTTATAGATGAAGAAACTAAGGCACAGAGAAGTTAATTAACTTGCCCTATGTCATATATCTATAAGTGGCAGAGCAGTTTTTCTCTTGAGATTGTACTGCCCTGCCTTGAGATAATGAGTTCATTTTGGTCTGGGTAACATCAAAGTGTAGATACCCAATGGGTAGTTGCGTGTAGATGTTTTCCTCAAAAAGAAAAACAAAAACAGCCTTCAGTAGGGCCTTTGAGTGGCAGTTAAAATGTTACATTGACATAGATTTCTTCAGAAGCCCAAGGCACACATTTTATCTTCTTTCTACAACTTAATTTCTGAAGTGCCTCCTTCTCCTTTAGATACTTGATGCCACCCTGCTTCAATTCCATTCAACCAAATCCATATTTATTGAATATCTACTATGTTCCTGGTGCTCTGCTATGTGCTGTATCATGATAAACAAAGCAGACATAGTTTTTTTTTTCTCCCAGAGTTTACAGTACTCACCTCTATCAAGGACTAGGTTAGGAAAGGAGGTGATTATTGGTTTTGTTTCCCTTCGTTACAATATCAGCCACCATATCTCCCATTGTGACTGCTAATAAAGAGGCTGGCAATTCAAACTCACCAGCCACTCCTCTGAAGGAAGATTGGGCAATCTACTTCCATAGTGATACCGCCTCAGAAACCTAAGGAGGGTTCACTATGAGTCAGATCTGACTCGATGGCAGTGAGTTTGGTTTTGGTTTTTGGTATGAAATAAAGGGCCTTAGTTCCTGGAAGTAAGAGTACAGTAGGGGAAAAAGGTATTAGGAGAGAGAGGAAGGGACGAGACGGGGATTTTCCAATCAGTTGCTGTAGAATCGATTGTGACTCATAGTGACCCTATAAGTCTGCCCTATAGGGTTTCTGACTGTTGTTGTTAGGTACCATCAAGTTGACTCTGACTCATAGCAACCCTATGTAAAACAGAACAAAACACTTCCTGGTCGTGCACCATCCTCACAATCCTTGCTATCCCTGAGTGCATCATTGTAGCCACTGTGTCGATAATCCACCTTGTTGAGGGTCTTTCCCTTTTTCACTGACCCTCCACTTTACCAAGCATGATATATCCTTCACTAGGCACTGGTCCCTTCTGACAACATGACCAAAGTAGGTGAGACGAAGTCTGGCCATTCTTGCTTCCAAGGAGCATTCTGGCTGCACTTTTTCTGGCTATCTGTGGTACTTTCAGTATTCTTCTCCAACACCACAACTCAAAAGCATCAGTTCTTCTTTGGTCTTCCTTATTCATTGTCCAGCTTTCACAAGCATATGTGGCAATTGAAAATACTGTGGCTTGTGTTAGGCACACCTTAGTCTTCAAAGAGACTTTGCTTTTCAGCACTTTAAAGAGTTCATTTTCAGCAGATTTGCTCAGAGTAATACAACATCTAATTTCTTGACTGCTGCTTTCATTGGTGTTGACTGTGGATCAAAGAACATGAAATCTTTGACAACTTCAATCTTTTCTCTATTTGTCATGATGCTGCTTATTGGTCCAGTTGTGAGGATTTTCATTTTCTTTACGCTGAGGTGTAATCCATATTGAAAACTGTAGTCTTTAATCATCAGTAAGTGCCTCAAGTCATCTTCAGTTTCAGCAAGCAAGGTTGTGTCATCTATATATCACAGATTGGAGTCTTCCTCCAATCCTGATGCTGTGTTCTTCATATAGTCCCAGCTTCTTGGATTATTTCTTCAGTGTACATATTGAATAAGTATGGTGAAAGGATACAACCCTAATACACACCCTTCCTGATTTTAAACCATGCAGTATCTCCTTGTTCTGTTCGAATAACAGCCTCCTGATCTGTGTACAGGTTCCTCATGAACATGATTAAGTGTTCTGGAATTTCAATTCTTCACAATGTTATCCACAATTTGTTAGAATCCACACAGCTGAATTTTTTGCATAGTCAATAGAACACAAGTAAATGTCTTTCTGATAATCTTTGCTTTCAGCGAAAATCCATCTGACATCAGCAATGATATCCCTCATTCCATGTCTTCTTCTGAATCCAGCTTGCATTTCTAAGGCTTTCTTCCTAAGGCTTTCTTTCATTTCTAAGGGTTTCTAAGGCTGTAGTATTTACAGAAGCAGACTGCTAGATCTTTCTCCCATGAAGTGGATGGTGAGTTTGAATCACTAAGCTTTTGGTTAACAGCTGAGTGCCTAACCACTGTGCCACCAGGGCTTGTGGAACTTCCAAAGACTTCTAAAGTTCCTCTGAGCCCATCCTGCAACAACTCCTCCATCAGGTAAGAAGATGGTGGATGGCCCTAGCTTTGCTACCTTCCCTGGCCTATGGTTCCACCCCTCCCCAAGAAATCACTGGTAGCTATCAGAAAATTGCACAGCTCCCTGGCTGTTCCTCATTCTTTTCATTGGTTTAATCTCAAATCTCAGACAAGACATCTGACCTCAGCAAACTAGACCTAGTGTTGAAAATTGGAGGAGAGGAGAATAGGCTAGAAATCATGAAATGCTTCCTGACAGCAGAAATCTCCAAAGGAGATGGGGCTTCTCCAGAGACTCTTGGTTGGGAGGCAGATCAAACACTGGAAGGAAGATTGGGAAGAACTATCCAACTGTCAGGAGGATAAATAAGGTGATGTCTTGGATGCTTTCCATCTCTTACTTCTAAGATTTCCTGACCTCTCTGGCCCTTCAGAGTTTGTTAAAGGTGAGCAGCTGCTTCTGTGTAGGATAGATAGCTTATTCCAACTACGGTTAGCCTTACTGAAGACCTGTATTTTCTCAGTGAGTGGGTCAGGTTCTGCCCTCTGGTCCCCATGTGTGGTTTAAAGGCAAACCCCGAAATTTTATCCCATGGATCTCGGAGCTCTTTCTCATTCTTCTCAGAACATCTGCTTTTTAATATATGCAAAAGGTCTTTAAATACTCCCCTAACTAGATGTGCAGGTGAAGTTTTTGCAACTTAATTCTTACTCCTTATCCAGATTCATGAAATCTATAGCTATCTCTTGATTTTCCTACTCAAGCTATACTCTCTCCATGATTAAACTTTGTTCTCCTAAAAATAATTGCTTGCTTTGCTATCAGGATGTGCTATGCTAACCTTTCAACCAACAAGAGCATCAGAACAGTTACAAGATCCCTTCAGGTTATGGTTTCTAATTTAGCACACTTCCTCTGGAGACATCATCCAAGAGAAATAGTTCTTGCATGAAATTATTATTGGAAACTGTCCAAATCAACAAGTCCCTTCTCTACCCCCAAGGGGTAGGAAGGTTGTAGATTTGCCAAAGTTAATAATTTTAATCTGTCCATCATATTAGAAATTCATTGTGTTGGAGAATAAAGGGAGCTATTCTCTCCAGGCCTGACCTTCTGTGGCATTGCTTTCTTCTCTGCTGCATCAACCATGTGGTGTGCTGTGTGGTGCATCATTGATCCCATATCACCCCTTTCCTAGGATTTTAAATCATAAGGTACCATGTAGTCATTAATGTCAAGGGGATGCTATGTTCCTCAGTGCCTTCAGCCTTAAGATTTTCTGGCATGAGTCCACATTTCTGCATTATTCCAGCACTATACTGTGACATGGAAGACAAAGGTCTGTAGCTTGGTAGGGAGGGAAGGTATAGGCCATTCGGATACCAGTCTAGCATGGTATTAGTAGGTGTTTGGGATCTTTGCCTTCTGTTTATATATAATCTGGGAAAAACAGGGAATAATAGTGCTTTTTGAACATTTACAAATATTTATGCTTAACAAGTATTATGTTATTCAATTATCGCAACAACTACATGAGATAAGTATACTTTTTGTCCATATTTCACAGACATGGACCCTGAAGCATAGAGAGGTTAAATAATTTGTTAAAGATCACAAAGCCAGAATTTGAACCTAGACCTTCTGTCTTTCTAAATATAGTGAGTGTTTAGGCATTCTGTCAAGTTTACACTTTATCAGCATTTAACACAGACATCAGCACCTCACATACCCAGTGGTGATTTGGAAAATACTTGCTTAACTGATCAGAGACCAGGGTTACAGGTGAGGAGAAACGACTCAGGGATGCCAAGAGTAGCAGGCCAGAAGAGTAGGAGAAAGGAGATAAAAGCCAGGAAGCCAGAGAGAAGAGCAATCAGCCGAAGGGAGTAGGTGAGGAGAGGAAACTCAGGCCTGCCCAGAGTAGCAGGCCGGAAGAGCAGGAGAAAGGGGATAAAAGCCTTGAACCTGGACAGAAGAGCAGTCAGCCCCAGGGATACAGGTGAGGAGAGACAACTCAGGGATGTCCAAAGAAGCAGGCCAGAAGAGCAGGA
>NW_006921645.1:1604706-1625315 GCF_000298275.1 Orycteropus afer afer | reverse complement strand
AAAGAATTGGCCAGGGAAAACCTTATGAATAGCAAAGAAACACTGTTTGGTACATTACCGCACACCTTTAGGAATAGTCCGTTTAGGCTAAAAGACTCTCAAAATAGGACCGGGAAAGAGTTTCAGCATCTGAGTAAACCCAGCCTTACTCATATGGAAAAGAGAAAGCTTTCGAGACCTTCATTTGCTGATGTGGCAGCACTCAAATGGCACCACCACCACAACAACATAAGTGTTTAAAAATAACCTTAAATTTGGCATCTCTTGTGATCAGAGACCACAAGAGATACCAAATTTAAGGTTATTTTTAAACACTTATGTTGTTGTTGTTGTTAGTTGCCATTAAGTAAATTACTCATGGTGACCACATGTGTGCAAAGTGCTCCATAGGGTTTTCAAGGATGTGACCTTGGAAGGAGATCTCCAGACATCTCCGGGTGGGTTTGAACTGCCAAACTTTTAGAATTGTTTATTAAATGTGAGGTCAATCTTGACTTGAAACTAGGCAGAACATTTATTAGGAGTAATTTTAAAATCCACACTGAGAATATTAAAGAGAAAGAAGGTTAGAATTTTGAAGTCTTCATAATATTAACTTTCTTTTTTTTTCTTTTTCTTTTTATGAAGTAAAGACATTTGCAATGATCCTCCAAAATAAAATAGAGGATTGTGGGTTTTGGTCTACCCCTTTCTAGCTGTGTGAGCCCTCTCTGAGGGTCTCATTGAGAAAATGAGGAGTTGAAGTGGATGATCCTTCAAAAAATTTGCTGTTGCATCTATAGGATTAGCACTCTAGATACTAACAGGACATATTTGAATTCTGTAAAGCAATTAGCCAACTGATCATTTGATGAACACTTACAAGGCTTTTTTCTAGATGTACTGAGGATTTTCAGAAGAGTTTAATAGTAATATTTTACTCACATTAGTTACAAGGACGGAATAGATATCTGAATAAAACCAATCAATACATTCCCAGGGAAACACTGCACATGTAATTGAGACAGTGGAGACCTAAAAAGTGCAGACAGAAGGAGCCGTGTAGCCCAGAGTGGTAAAGAAAGTGGCATTTAAGCTGTTCATTGAAGGATGAGAAAGACTCCATTAAATGGATGGGAGAGAGGGAAGGCATTTCTGGCTGGCACTGTGTTACAAGCAGAGACATGAAAACAGGGGATGTAGCGGTGCCTGGCCATTGTGGAGCATAAGGACTTTTTCAGCATAATGGCCAAATTACTATCTGATGTTCCCAACCAGGGCAATGCTGGCTGGGTGGGGAGCAGGGAGTTCTGAATACTAACCTTGACTGTAACACTAAATAGTTAGTGTCACATAACTTCTTTGAACACTTTTTTTCTTTTTTTTCCAGTAAAACTAAAAGTTAGAATTAGATAAAGTACATCTCGTATTTTTTTCAAGGTATTTCCATTTAGGAAATGAAAATGTGCAGAGTAACTTGAAAAGCATTTGGAGGCTTGTATATGGGGCTTAAGAAGCTGTGATGGATCAGTGGTTAGACCATTCAGCTGCTAACCAATAGTTCGACAGTTTGAACTCACCAGCAGTTCTGCTGGAAAAAGATAAGAGTCTGCTTCCATAAAGATTTACAGCCTTAAAAATCCTATGAGACAATTCTACTCTGTCTCATAGAGTCACTATGAGTTAGAATCAACTCAACAGCAGTGGGTTTGGTTTTTTATATGGGGCTTGGATGAAACACTATCACATTTGTGACTCATAGTGACCCCTCCTTGGGTTTCTGAGGTAGTATCTCTACAGAAGTAGATCGCCCAATCTTCCTTCTGAGGAGTGGCTGGTGGGTTTGAACCACCAGCCTTCTGGTTAGCAGTCAAATGCCTTAGGCATTGTTCTGGTTACCTAGTGCCCCTCTGATAGGAATATACCAAAAATGGGATGGCTTAAAGAAACAGGAATTTATTCTCTTACAGATTGGGGGCTTTAAGTTCAAGTTCAAAGAGCCAGGCTTTCGGGGCTCGGTGAAAGTCCCTTAACCTTGGGATTCAGATCTGCCTCCTGCTCCCGGCCCACTGGAACTAGAGGCTTATCTTTACTCAGACAGCTGCTGGCTGCTGAGACTGACAAGCCCAATGTTGACAAGTAAAAAGGTACAGTCTTGATGTTACCAAATCACATGGCAGGTCATTAATTCAAGTCCATTGAAAGTCCCTAGGTTGGCAGAGAATGGCAGGCTGCTAAACAATGACACAGCTACATGCAGGGTTCAAGCATGCCATAAGCTAGAGACTGTTCCCCAAGTCTTCTCCTTATACACATGAAGCAGACTACAGCCCTAAGGCAGCTACTTAGCTGCTCGCAGTAGATTCCACCATGGAGTTGATTACCAGGCTCATCATGAGGAATACTACCCCAGCTACCCAGCCACTCAACCAGGCCCACCCAAGCTGACACACAAACTTAACCATCATAGTCACTATGCCACCAGTGCTCCTCCTGTTATATAATTATGATAAGTAAATTAACATATGCATTATTAGGGAAAAGATAAAAGAATTTAAATATTGTTTAACGGTCTTTTGAATATACCTTTCAAAATATTTCTTATGCCTAAAATTGCTGCAGACATTCCTCATCAATATTTTTTAATGATAATCTCTTTAAATTCTTAATGGTCACCATGTAAGATAAATGATGGCCACACAAATTCTCAAGAAATGATGTTTTCTTGGTGCTATAGCAAATAGTGGGAGCTCTGGTAGCATAGTGGCTAAGGCACTTGACTGCTCACCAGGAGGCTGGCGGTTCAAACCCATCAGCCACTCCTCGGAAGGAAGGTTGGGCAATCCTACTTCCGTAGTGATAACTGCCTCGGAAACCCAAGGAGGGGTCACTATGAGTCAGGGCTGACTCGACAGCACATAACAACAACAACAACAACAACATAGCAAATAGTAGAATCACCTTGTTGCCCTCCAATAGATTAAAACCCTTTCTTAACCAACATGAGAATCCAGATGATTCAGGCTCTTTAACGTTTAAATTACACATCAAGGATGTAATCATCCTCACCTAACAGGGTACCCTTTTCCTTTTTCATAGATACATATAATGTTGAAATTTCTTATGATAATGTAATTGAATTTCAAATCCAATTCAACTTTTTACACACCTTACTTCAAAATAATGATAAATTATTACTCTAAGTCTTAGTACTTCCTCTTTAGGGTTCTATGTTGTTGTTGCTGTGTGCCATCGAGTCGACTGACTCATAGTGACCCCTCCTTGGGTAAGGCAGTATCACTACAGAAGTAGATTGCCCAACCTTCTGTCCGAGGAGTGGCTGGTGGGTTTGAACCTCCAGCCTTCTGATTAGCAGTCAAGTGCCTTAGGCACTATGCTACCAGAGCTCCCGTAGGGCTCTTTAGGATCCAAATTAAAATATTTTCTAACTTAACTCTTCCAAAATTGAATATTTTCGGGGAATTGCTAAACCTTATAAATGCACATTAGTATTTTGTTCTTGAGGACCTTGCAATTTTAGGTTAAACTCATTTGTTGTTGTTGTTGTTGTTGTTATGTGCTGTCGAGTGGGCCCCGACTCATAGCGACCCCTCCTTGGGTTTCCGAGGCAGTATCACTACGGAAGTAGGATTGCCCAACCTTCATTCCGAGGAGTGGCTGGTGGGTTTGAACCACTTGCCTTCTGGTTAGCAGTCAAGTGCTTTAGCCACTATGCTACCAGAATGCATATAGGTGTCAGTTAACTAAGCTATTTGCTGAAGCTAATAATTATCTTTAAACAAATCTGTAAAGCAGTACTTATTCCTCTCCCTACAACAAAAATTTTTTTCAAGTCTTTTGTTAGCTCAGAAAATTTTTTAAAATTCCTTCTTTGGACAATGAAAATAATTTTGTTAAAAATAATATAGAATTATATTTTGGTCCAATTTCTTCACATTGATCTACAGATCATGAGTTTGTTTAGCATCATTTAGTGTATAATTCAGATGTGTATATAGGAGACGTATGTGAATAAAACTGTTATCTGAATTCCAAGGTGTTCAGGATGATGTAAAGCCTTTATGTTATCCTGTCATTACAATAGCTTCACTTCAGATTATGCACCAGCATCATGCTTCTATAGTAGCAAATCATAAAAAAATCTTATAAAGTATCGATTTGATGACTTTAAATATTTATTTCACCAAGAGTTTTTAGTAGTTTTGTAGCAGAACAAATAGTTTTTTTACAACTATTTTTTCAGCAGTGCTAACTCTGGTAGCGTAGTGCCTAAGGCACTTGACTGCTAACCAGAAGGCTGGTGGTTCAAACCCATCATCCACTCCTCGGAAGGAAGATGGGGCAATCTACCTCTGTAATGATACTGCCTCGGAAACCCAAGGAGGGGTCGCTGAGTCGGGTCTGACTCGATGGCACATAACAACAACAACAACAACAACAACAACAACAACTAATGTAATGCTAATGTAATACCTCATAATACTACTAGATAATATTTACTATAATTGAATATTTTTTTATAATATCTAATAGTTTCATGAACCTAAAATGAAACAATTTTTTTTTAATTTAATGATCTCCCAGTTAAGTGTTTTGATCATTCAACATGCTGTCAAACGTCCACTAATAGTATTCAAAAGGAGAATTTTTCCTATTTCTTTGTTTTCTTGGTTCCAAACACAGTGCTGCTAATTTTCTCAAGACTTGTAAAATGGAAAAATCTGCAACACTGTGAGGTGTTTTGCTCCTAGTTGTTAACTAACTTTGGAACTAAATTCTTAAGTTTGAAATGATACTGCTGTGACCAAGCTCATAAAAGCAATTTGGTCCCTATTTTAAATATGCAAATGCATAAGTATGTCCAAATCTCTTTCTTGATAAGATGGATTTTGGAGTGATGTCTGATGTAATTTGTCTGCTGGCACCATTTCTCTCTCCATTTAATAGCTTTTCTGAGTGAAGGAGACATTTAGGCTGAGGAAGAACAGACTTTGTGGGATAGACAAATCTAACTTGAGATGTTTCTCATTAAATTGCCAAATTATAGACCACTCTGCTTATTATGTGAATCTGCTGATTTTCTAGCTTAAATCAAAGAGTTGCCTTTTATGGTGAGAAAATAAATAGTTGAAAAAATTAAATTAATCTATTTAAATATAAAGTATTTAAAGAAACTCTATGATTTTTATAGTTTCAGAAAATTGTCTGCATTGGTAAATAAAATAGCACCAAAAAATTTTAAAATTAACCATATAGTACCAAAAGATTGTTGTTGCTACTTGATTCTATCTCACAGCAACCCTATGTACAACAAAATGAAACACTGCTCAGTCCTGTGTCATCACCACTATCATGGCTGTGTTTGAGCCCATTGTTGCACTCACTGTGTCAACCCATCTCATTGAAGGTGTTCCTCTTTTTCAATGATCCGGGGTCTTCCCAAGCATGAGGACTTTCTCCAGGGAATGGTCCTCCTGATAACATGTCCAAAGTGTATGAAATGAAGTCTTGTCATTCTCACTTCTAAAAAGTATTCTGGCTGTACTTCTTCCAAAACAGATTTGTTCATTCTTCTGGCCATGGTATATGTAATAGTCCATGGTATATTTAATATTCTTTGCCAACACCATAATTCAAATGCATCAATTCTTCTTTGGTCTTCCTTATTCATTGTTCTTATTTAGTATGTAGATGAGACAATTGAAAATATCATGACTTAAGTCAGCTATACCATAGTCCTCAAAGTGACATCTTTGCTTTTTAGTACTTTAAGGAGGTCTTTTGCATGAGATTTGCCCAGTGCAATATGTCATTTGATTTCTTGACCATTTCTTCCATGGACATTGATTGTGGTTCCAAGTAAAATGAAATCCTTGACAATCTGTTCCCTGTTTATCATGATATTGTTTATCAGTCTTGTTGTGAGGATTTTTGTTTTCTTTATGTTGAGATGTAATCCATAATAAAGACTGTAATCTTTGATCTTCATCAGTATGTGCTTCAAGTCCTCTTCACGTTCAGTAAAAAAGATTGTTTCAAAGGCTGTTAATGAGTCTTCCTCCATCCAATCCTAATGCCACATTTTTCTTTGTGTAGTCCAGTTTCTTAGATTATTTGATCAGCACACAGATGGAGTGATCATAGTGAAATGATACAGCCCTGATACACAATTTTCCTGATTTAAAACCACAGAATATCCCCTTGTTCTGATCAAATGACTGCCTCTTGGTATATGTACAGGTTCCACATAAGCACAATAAAGTGTTCTAGAATTCACATTCTTTGCATTGTTATCCATCATCTGTTACGATCCACACAGATGAATGCCTTTGCATAGTCAATAAAAAACAGAAATACATCCTTCTGGTATTCTCTACTTCCAGCCAAGATCCATCTATCATCAGCAATGACATCCCTCATTCAATGTTCTCTTCTGAATCTGACTTAAATTTCTGGCAGTTCCTTGTTGATACATTGCTGCAACAATTTTTGAATTGCTTTAAGCTAAACTTTATTTGTGTGGGATATTAATTATACTCTTTGATAATTTATGCATTCTGTCACATCACATTTCTATGAAATGGGCATAGATATGGGTCTCTTTCACTCAGTTAGCCATGTTGTTTTCTTCCAAATTTCTTGGCATAGATGAGTGAACATTTCTAGTTGGCATTCATTTGTGGAAACATCCCTATGAGTCAGAACCAACTCAACAGCACCTAACAATAACAAGTATAAAATTATACCACAAATCAACTTAGTTTATGTTTAAAAAATAACAGTTGTATAAATCAATTGTGTAACATATGTTGATGTTGTTGTTAGGTGCAATCCAGTCAGCTCTGACTAACAGAGACCCTGTGTACAACAGAACAAAACACTGGCTGGTCCTGCATTATCCTCACAGTCCTGGCTATGCTTGAGCTCATCATTGCAGCCAATGTGTCAATCCATCTCATTGAAGGTCTTCCCCTTCTTCACTGACCCTCTATTTTACCAAACATGATATCCTTCTCCAGGGTATAGTGCCTTCTAACAACATGGCCAAAGTAGGTGAGACAAAGTCAGGCCATTATCTCTACCGAGGAGCATTCCAGCTGCACTTTGTCCAGAACAGATTTGTTTGTTCTTCTGCCAGTTCATGGTATTTTCCATATTCTTCACCAACACCACAATTCAAAGGCATCAACTCTTCCTTGGTCTTCCTTATTCATTGTCCAGCTTTCACATGCATATGAAGCAATTGAAAATACCATGACTTGGGTCAGTTGTACCTAAATTTTCAAAGTAACTTCTTTGCTTGTTAACACTAAAGCAGTCTTTTGCAGCAGATTTCCCCAGTGCAATATGAGGCCTGATTTCCTGACTGCTGCTTCTGTGGGTGTTGACTGTGGATCCAAGTAAAATGAAATCCATGACAACTTCAGTCTTTTCTCCATTTACCAGGATATTGCTTATTGGTGCAGTTGTAAGCATTTTTATTTTCTTTATTTTGAAGTATAATCCACACTGAATACTGTTGTCTTTGATCTTCATCAGTAAGTGCTTCAAGTCATCTTGTAATGTATAAGAATTCTTAATATCAGATCCTTATCTTCATATATATCTACTATGTTAGTAGAATAAATTGTGACAAATTACAGCAAACTGAAGCAATTTTCTCTACATATGCATACAATAAAGAATTTCATTTGTAATAGCAAAATTGTGATTAAGGCAGTATTTAGATTAATTGGGATAATTTAGTAGAAAACTGTGATGGAACTGCTACTAAAGTCCTAGCAGTGCAGTAGCCACTGCAGTAGAAATACAGTACATATAAAGTTATATTTTGAAATGACTATTGGGTAGTTTGTCACCACATAATTATACAACGTATCCTGGTGAAGCTAGATGTTAAGACCATAGGGGGTTGTTGTGTGTTACAGAGTAGATTCTGAGATAAAGCATACTTGATACATTTTCACAGTCTTATGAGTATGAGAGAGTGGTTACATTGACTATGGAGAGCCTCTGAGTGTGGTGACAGTTTCTATTCTGTAAAGAAGGCTCCAGGGAGGTGCTTGCTACTTGTTGGTATGGGAAGGTTGTGCCTACCAATTCACTGGACAGGTTTTCTTTTTTTTTTTTTTCAATCAGGCCTCTAACATCATCTTTTCTGCATCGCTCCTGGCTCAGTTTACTAGTACTGCCTCTGTGGTGAAGCCAATTTATAGTACCTTTGTCCAGGAGGGGACCTCAGCTCCCGATACCAACATTTTGAGAAAGCTACAAAACAATATAATGTGTGAGGTCAATTGTATTCTTGGAGCTTGGACATCCATTTACACTTCTGTTTAGCCAGAGAGACCCACAAGAAATGTTCCACAGGTGATGGATGATTTTATAGACTGCAAAGATATCTGTAGAAAGTCTACTAATGTCTCAATTGTACATTTCTGAACACAGGCTTTTGTGGGATTGTATGCATGAAGAAGGAGCCCTGGTGGTAAAGTGGTTAAGTGTTTGGCTGCTAACTGAAAGGTCAGACATTCGAACCCACCAGTTGCTCCAGGGAAGAAAGATGTGGTATTCTGTGGGAAAAGGGTGTGGGAAAAAGCAGACTACTACAACCTTGGAAAGTCTATGGGACAATTCTACTCTATCCTATAGGTCACTATGAGTGGGAATTTAGTCAGTTGCAAAAGGTTTGTTTTTTTGTTTATGTGTGAAGATGGATGAGTGTAGCAATTAAGAGAACTGGCTTTGGCACGAGACTGATGTGAGTTCAAATTCTGGTGTTGCCAAAGTAACTTTGGGCAAGTCACTCAACCACATGGGTCTTAATGTCTCAAGGTGAATAATGGTGCTTACCTTATAGAATTATAAAGATTAAGTGAGGTAATTTATATAAAGTGCTAGGTACTACATGACATCTAGTAAGTATTCAATAAATTGTACCTGTTGTTACTGCTGCTGATGCTATTATCTATTGCTGCTACTAGCATTAATGTATTCTTCATCAGTGAGGTTAAGATACCTTACTGCTTAGTGGGCAGTGCAGCTGCTTTCTTTATCAGGAACATGGTATTACCTCCATTAACAGACTTGAAATCAGTTAGAGAATGTGATTACGTGTGGGGGTGATGGCAGCAAGATTTCTTTTACTGTTTTGAAAATACTTGCAGAAAAAAAAAGAGCTTTCAAAAAAGTTTGTCATTCAAGACTTGAAGCAAATTTTTCAGAGAACTTAACAATCATGTAATAGAGTTCCTTTGGCGTAGATTGCTTAAGATTTTTTAAAATCCTGCAAAATTTCACTTCACTTTGCAGGTGGAGTTATAGGTTACCTTCTGGTTTCTGAACCTCCGCAGGCAATGGATTCATAGAGTGATGTTTTCACTGTTCTTAACCTTGAATCCAGAGGTACTGAACTCATCTTTAAAAATTAAAAGCATACTCCCATAAATTACAGACATGATTTGTCTCTAAACTTGTTTTCTCAATATCCTTTAGAAACAATACTTCAAATGGCACATGAGACTTCTCCAAATCAGGTCTTGGAATCCATATGCTCTCCTACAATTAACTCCAGGATCTCTTGACATGGGTAGGTGATAAACCTAGGAAACCATGGACTTCCTGGCAGTTACATATGACAAGGTAGCAAAAAATAGACAAATATTTTAATTGCTCTTTACTGTTTATAAAGAAATTTCTTTTACATTACTTTACCTTATCAATTCTAAGGATGTCTTCGAGTCCTCACAACACTTTATTTGTTGGTAAAGAAACTAAGTCTGATAATTTAAAGGACCTAAAAACCATGTCACAAGGAGCTCTTGTGGTGTAATGCCCAAGGCATTTGAGTGCTAACCCAAAGGTTGGCAGGTCAAGGCCACTAGTCACTCTGTGGAAGAAAGACTGGGCAATCTACTTCCATAAAGATTTACCACCTCAGAAACCCAAAGGGGGTTGCTATGAGTCAGAATTGATTCAGTGGCAGTGAGTTTTTTTTTTTTTTTTTTTTTTTTTTGTAAACCACATCACACTTTTAACGAGAAGAGCTTCCATGCAGATTCTTTAAACTATGCGTTAGATATAGGCTGGTGTGAAACTTGAATGCTGACTGCACTCAATGACTACTCAACAATTGTCATGAATAGCTAATCCTTCTTAAAATATAGTATATTATTGTGGAAAGTACCTGGGAGAAAAGAAACATAATTGCCCTCTTGGAAGAATGTATCATTCCCTCAAGGAGCTGTTAAGATCCTCCAAAGGATGTGATAACTGGCTGGTTTAAAATCTAGGGTTTCTGAAACCTTAAAATCTAGGCTTTCTGAAAACTAAAGCCAAAAATGAAGAAATTGACTCTTACCACCTTCTGCAGTCTGGAATCAACCGAATATGCAATCAAGATGTATTGGTAATTACTGGTGATTGGAATGCGAAAGTTGGAAACAAAGAAGAATCATCTGTATTTGAAAAACATGGCTTTGGTGATAGAAATGATGCTGATGTCACACAGATCTTGGCTGAAAGCAAAGAAAATCAGAAAGATGTTTACCTGTGTTTTATTGACTATGCAAAGGCATTCAACAGTGTGGATCATAACAAATTACAAATAACATTGCAAAGAATGGGAACTCCAGAACACTACATTGTTCTCATGAGGAACCTGTATATAGAGCGGGAGGCTGTCTTTCAGAGTAAGGGGATACTATATGGTTTAAAATCAGGAAGGGTGTGCATCAGGGTTGTATCCTTTCACCACATTTGTCTGCATGCTGAGCAAATAATCCAAGAAACTGGACTGCATGAAGAAGAACGTGGCATCAGAATTGGAGGGAGACTCAATATACAAATGACACAACCTTGCTTGCTGAAAGTGAAGATGACTTAAACCATTTACTGATGAAGATGAAAGACTACAGCCTTCAGTATGGAGTACACCTCAACATGAAGGAAACAAAAATGCTCACAATTGGACCAATAAGCAACATAATGATAAATGGAGAAAATATTAAAGTTTTCAGGGATTTCATTTTACTTAGTTCATCAATCAACATCAATGGAAGCAGCAGTCAAGAAATCAGACATCATATTGCACTGGGCAAATCTGCTGTAAAAGACCTTTTTATAAGGAATAAAGATGTCACTTTGAAGACTAAGGTGAGCCTAACTCAAACCCTGGTATTTTCAATCACCTCATATGCATGTGAAAGCTGGACAATGAATAAGGAAGATGAAAGAAGAGTTGATGCCTTTGAATTGTGGTGTTGGTGAAGAATAATGAAAATACCATCGACTGCCAGAAGAATGAACAAATCTATCCTGAAGAAATGCAGCCGGAATTCGCCTTGGAAGCAAGAACAGCCAGACTTTGTCTCACCTATTTTGTTCATGTTGCCAGAAAGAACCATTCCCTGGAGAAAGATATCACGCTTGGTAAAGGGTCAGCAAAAAAAAGGAAAGACTCTCAATGAGATGGATTGACATAGTGGCTGCAAAGATGGGCTCAAGCACAGCAAGGATTGTGAAGATGGTGCAGGACTAAGCAGTGTTTCATTTTTTGTGCACAGGGACACTAGGAGTTGGGGCCAATTCAACAGCACCTAATGACTCAGAAATGATTGTGATTAGGACCCACTCTCCTCTGGTATAAGTAGTTCTGGTAGTGTAGTGATTAAGGCATTTGGGTGATAATCAAAAGCCAGTGGTTTGAACCCACTGGAAGAAAGATGAGGCAGTCTGCTTCTTTAAAGATTTTACAGACTTAGAAACCCAATGGAGGTTGCTATGAGTTGAAATTGACTCAATGGCAGTGAGATTATTTATTTCTTTTTTCCTGCTCTAGTAGGAAGGAGCTCTAGTAGCACAGTGCCTAAGGGACTTGATTGCTAACCAGAAGGCTGGAAGTTCAAACCCACCAGCTACTTCTTGGAAGGAGGGTTGGGCAATCTACTTCCATAGTGATACAGCTTCGGAAACTCAAGGAGCGGTCACTATGAGTCAGGTCTGACTCAATGGCACATAACAACAACAACAATTCTGGTATGATTTCCTTAACTGATAATATCTCTAAAGAAAAATCCAATTTCCCTAAGCAAGGCCATATTTACCTGTGTAGTCGTTAGCATTTCAATATATATTTTGGAGCAACATAATTTAATACATAACAGAAGTTGAAACAAAATAAATGTTTTTGTTAAGAAATCTCTATCATTCTCTTTACATTCATGATCAATTGTCAAGTGGTTATTATGTTAATAGGTATTCCTCTGAGTAGTATTTTATAACAGGGAAGAACAGACATAGAATCAGAATCATGTACAAGGACAAGAAGACATGTGAGTATCTACAAGCCTAGGAATGCCAGGAAACATCAGGGGCCACAGAAGCTGAAAAAGATAAGGAAAGGTATTCCCCAAGAGCTGCACAGCCCTGCTTATGCCTGAATTCTGGCATTTAGACTCCAGAATTGTCAGAAAACAAATTTCTGTTTTTTAAAGCGAACTACTTTGTGATATTTTGTTAGGGCAACCCTAGGAAACCAAGACAATTTTTGACTTGCATTTTTATAATAACTAATTATTTGAACAAATGGTAAATCATTAGTAATGAAATTTGATATCCTCTTCTGGGATCTTGGTTAGGAGTTTTTTTAAAAATTAAAAATTCATTTTCAAATCTCCTGGCATTGGAATTTTTCATTCTTCCATTGGTTGTGAACATTGCACTTCAATAATGGAGAGGACACCAAGAGAGGAGCCATTGTTACAAAAATGAAACCAAGACGGAAGTTTTATTTGGAAGACTCAAGCTCATCTCTCATTTCCCCAGATCTCCTCATCAAGGCTAAATGTCTCAAACTCTTGAACCTATCCTGAACTATGCAATCATGTGTTCTTGATAATGCACGGCCTAGTATGGATCAGGGCTCTGCTTTACCTGGTCTGCCTCACTGCAATAATCATATTCACCATGTAATTGTCAAGTCTTTCTTTGCCTTTGTGCTGTTTAGATAAAGTTTCAGAAAGCGTGTAAAGGCCCAGCCAAAAATAAACCAAGATTGCACACAAGGGCTTGTAAAATGCAACATTTACAAACCCCAGAGGCAAGAGCAGAGGGGATTCAAAGTGAAATACTTAATTACTTTGATTGTTGAAAACTAGTTACTAATTGGGGAGTGTTTTCATTTGTAGAACATAGATTGATTAGCAGGATCACCAAAGTTCTAGTTTCCTTACTACTGATTACATCTTTCATAGAAGAAAAATGGGTTAGGTTTTAACAAGCTGGAGTCAAACTCAAGACAAGCAGGGTTACTGAAGAGTGATTGCATGGATTAGTGTTACTCAATAGGCAAAGGTGTATTGAGTTAACTTTTTTTTTTTCCTGATAGATTAGTAGAGATAAATTTTACATTTGGGATTTACTCTTCTGTAGTAAGTAATGTTGCATTTTTCATCCAGGAAGTTAATTTGTTTGTTTCAGAAAATACTTCAATCAATGTTATATATGTTCAGTGGCCTGGGGTCCTGAGGCTATACTTTTGTCCCAAATGCTTGATGTAGATATATTACTAAGGACAAAGTTGGAAAATTAGGACCTCACTAGCATATACTGAAATATAAAAGGCATGGACTCAACAGGAGTCAGATTCTGATGAGGCTGGAAGAGTTTTTTGGGGTGTGGGGGTGTTGAGTGGGTGGGTGTTACATTGTTTGGCTGCCGTATTACTACGCTTGCTTTTGCTTCTCAGGATATCTCCATATCATACTGTTATCCTGTCACTTTATTCTTTCTTGCATTTCCGCTTATCAGTGATGTTCTCAGGATCCAAGTAAGGGGAGGGAGACAAGCCCCACCCAAAGGCAGGAAGGAGGGAAATCTGGGGATGACAAAGCAGAAGGATCCAGTTAAGGGGAGGGTGGAGAGGTTTCGAGGTTTTGAACAGTCAAGGGAGACAAACCCGTCTGTCAGTTTGTTGTACTGTGTTGGCTTGCGTGTGGCTGTGAGGCTTGAGGCTGTGCCACCGGTGTTTCAAATGCCAGCAGGGTTCCTCATGGTGCACAGGTTTCAGTGCAACTTACAGCCTAAGACAGATAGGAAGAAGGAAGAATCCATCCATTTCTCAAAGAATTGGCCAGGGAAAATCTTATGAATATCAGAGAAACACTGTCTGATATATTATTGGACAAATTTATGAATGGCCCGGCAACATTGTCCAATACAGTGCAGGAAGACAAGTCCCTTAGATTGGAAGGCACTCAAAATACTCTCATTAGAGTAGGACCAACCTTAATGATATGGATAAAGTAAATCTTTCAGGACCTCCATGTGCTGATGTGGCATGACTCAAATTGAGGAGAAACAGCTGCAAAGATCCATTAATAATCAGAACATGGAATGTACAAAGTATGAATCTAGGAAAATTGGCAGTTGTCAAAAATGAAATGGAATACATAAAGACTGATATCTTAGGCATTTGTGAGATGAAATGAACTGGTTTTGGACATTTTGAATCAGACAACCATATTATCTACTATGTTGGGAATGATAAGTTGAAGAGGAATGGCATGACATTCATCATCACAAAGGACGTTTCAAGATCTGTGCTGAAGTACAATTCTGTCAGTGATAGGCTAATATCCATACGCCTACAAAGAAGACCAGTTAATACTGCTGTTATTCAAATCCACACACCAACCACCAAAGCCAAAGATGAGGACATTGAAGATTTTTATCAACTTCTGTAGTCTGAAATTGACTGAACATGCAATCAAGATGTGTTAATTTTCACTGGTGCCTAGAATGCAAAAATTGGAAACAAAGACGAATCACTGGTAGTTGGAAAACTTGGAGTTGGTGACAGAAATAACTCTGGAGACTACATGAGAGTTTTTTGCAAGACCAACAACTTATTCATTGCAAACACCTCTTGTCAACAACACAAACAGCAGCTATACATGTTGACTTCACCAGATGGAGTACACAAGACTCAGATTGACTACATCTATGGCAAGACATGATGGAAAACTCAATATCTTTAGCCAAAACAAGGCTAGAAACTGATTGTGAAACAGACCATCAACTGCTCATATGTAGGTTCAACTTGAAGTTGAAGACAATTAAAATAAGTCCACAAGAGCCAAAACATGATCTTGACTATATCCCTCCTGAATTTAGAGACCATCTAAAGAATAGATTTGATGCATTGAACAATAGTGACCAAAAACTAGAAGAATTGTGGAATTACACCAAGAAAATCATCCATGAAGAAAGCAAGAGGTCATTAAAAAGATGAGAAAAGAAGAACAGAACCAAAATGGATGTCAGAAGAGACTCTAAAACTTGCCCTTGAACAGAGAGTAGCTAAAGCAAATGAAAGAAATGGCAAGATACAAGAGCTGAACATAAGATTTCAAAGAGCAGCTCAAGCAGACAAAGCCAATTGCTATAATGAAATGTACAAAGACCTGGAGTTAGAAAACTAAAAGAGAAGAACATGTTTGGCATTTCTCAAGCTGAAAGAACTGAGGAAAACATTTAAACCTCAACTTGAATATTGAAAAATTCTATGGGCAAAATATTGAATATGACACATGAAGCATCAAAAGAAGATGAAAGGAATACACAGAGTCACTGTACCGAAAAGAACTGGTCAATGTGCATCCACTTCAAAAGGTGACATCTGTTCAAGAACCAATGGTATTGAAGGAGGAAGTGAAAGCTACACTGAAGGAATTGGTGAAGAACGAGGCACCAGGAATTGATGGAATGCCCCCTGAGATGTTTCAACAAACAGATGTCCCACTGGAGGCACTCAGTCAGTTATGCCAAGAGATTTGGAAGTTACCTGGCCAACTGACTGGAAGAGATCCATATTTGTATCCATTCCAAAGAAAGGTGATCCCACAGAATGTGGAAATTATGAAACAATATCATTAATATCACATGAAAGTAAAATCTTATTAAAGATAATTCAAAAATGGTTGTAGCAATATATTGACAGAGAACTTACAGAGATGCAAGCTGTATTCAGAAGAGGATGCAGAATGAAGGATATCATTGCTGATGTCAGATGGATCTTGGCTGACAGCAAAGAATACCTGAAAGATGTTTACTTGTGTTTTATTGACTATGTAAAGGCATTTGATTGTGTGTGGATCAAAACAAAATATGGGTAACATTGAGAAGAACGGGAATTCCAGAACACTTAATTGTACTCATGTGGAACCTGTACGTAGACCAGGAAGATGTCATTCAAACAGAACAAGGGGACTCTGCATGGTGTAAAATCAAGAGGGGAATGGGTCAGGGTTTTATATTTTCACCATACTTATTCAAGCTATATCTCGGAAGGAAGGTTGGGCAATCTATTTCCATAGCGATCCTGTCTTGGAAACCCAAGGAGGGGTCGCTATGAGTCAAGTCCGACTAGATGGCACAAAACAAAAATAACATTCAAACTATAACACTGAGCAAATAATCTGAGAAGGTGGGCTATATGAAGAAGAATGTGGCATCAGGACGAGAAGAAGAATCATTAACAACCTGCGATACACTGATGACACAACATTGCTTGCTGAAAGTGAGGATGACTTGAAGCACTTACTGATGATGATTGAAGAATACAGTCTGCAGTATGGATTACATATCAATATAAAGAAAACAAAAATCCTTACAACTGGATCTGTAAGCAACAATCATGATTAATGGAGAAAATACTGAAGTAGTCAAAGACTTCACATTGCTTGGATTCTAACATTAATGCCAATGGATGAAGCAGTCAGGACATCAGATGACATATAGCATGGGACAAATTGGTTGCAAAGGACCTCTTTCAAGTGCTGAAGAGCAAAGATATCTCCTTGAGAACTAAGGTGTGCCTGACACAAGCCATGCTATTTTCAATCACCTCATATGCATATGAGAGCTAAACAGTGAATAAGACTGAAGAAGAGTTGATGCTTTTGATTTGTGGTGTTGGAGAAGACTGCTAAGAGTACCATGAACTGCCAAAAGAACTAAGAAATCTGTCCTGGAGGAAATGCAACTAGAATGCTCCTTGGAGGTGAGAATGGCCAGATTTCATCTCACCTACTTTGGATATGTCGTCAGAAGGGACCATACCCTGGAGAAGGATTTCATCTTTGGTAAGGTGCATGGTCGACAAAGGAGGGGAAGGCCCTCATGAGATGGATCGACACAGTGGCTGCGGCAATGGGCTCAAGTGTAGCAAGGATTGTGGAGCTGGCACAGGACTGGGCAGTATTTCGTTCTGCAGCGCATATAGTCGCTATGAGTTGGAGACGACTCGAGGGCACCTAACAACAACAGCTGGCCAGCCACTCAAACCCAGGCCCAGACAAGTTGACATACAAGTTAGGTACCAAATATCTATTTGTCCCATTATTCATGATGTAAAATCATACATATTTCATATTCTGTTCCTTGTTGGTGATGTAATATGTCTTTCTCAACTGTCCAGGAAAGTCCCTAAGCGTGAGCTCTGCTACATACTCCCCAAGACCTCACAAATAGCTGTAGACTCCATTTTCCCCTATTAATTCTTGCTCTGCTTTTTCCTTTTCTATCCACTCTGCTGGTGATCCTTCCACTTATACTCTCTACAATAGCAGACTCAAGGAAAAGCCTACCTGCTTCTTTTTTCATTTGTTCTGCTGTCAGAATGCCCACTCAATTTATTGTCAGCCATGGACTAGATACTGGGGTAAACAAAGCACAACTTACTCTCCTCAGGGAGAGGACAGTTGCTGAAACCAGGCTGTACAACAAACAATAAGGCCATATTCCTTCCTCTGTCACCATCCCAGTGTCTCCATCTTCAAAACTTTCTTCTCCTCATCTTGCTGTATTTTTTGCTGCCTTCAAGTTGATCCTGTTATCTGTATCATAAACTATACGCAGTACTCAAATGTGAAAGCTTTTTATTAAGTTACTGTGTTTCCTTCCAGAAAACATGTTTGCTTATTATTAGCAGCTTTCTAGGTAAAGGAATTATTCTCAGGGTTAGAAGTCCAGGAGAGAGGGGGGTTTCTGGGCAGAGTGTCAATGAACACTCTCACCTTTGCCACACACCACCCAGAATGGGTGTCTCCTCCCCCTTTGTTCTGTGAATGTGACCTCTATATAGAACTCAGTAGAATGTAGAAGTTCCAAGGCAGACTTCATTCCTGTGTCCTTTAAGAAGCAGTTTAATAAGGCAGAGAAGGAGGAAACATGGTTCACATCATCTTTATGCCAGCAAAAATGCCTTCCATTTCTCCCTTTGACCTAATTGGAAAATGCAGAATCAAGTCACATTAGCTGAATGGCTAGTTGGCTCTCTGAGGTACCAAGCCCTATATGATCCAAAGAAAATTTAAGGAAAACATGCTCCCTGCCCTCCTTTATAATCCATATTCTCGGTCTCCCTGAGCAGCAAATGCAATGGACACTTGATGAACTTGTCAATATGTCATCACCTGCTGACATGTTGTAATAGCCTTTGACAATGACACACGTTACATTCCCCTCATACCTGGTTGTTAAAGAGAAATGGCAACATAAACCATTGCTTTTAAAGGAAGTGGTTTCTGTCTTTGGGGGCTAGGGCAGTTACTGGGCCCTGGCAACCAATGCAGATTAATGGTAGGCAAACTGAGCAGGGGTTAAGAACATGGGCTTTGGAGTTAAATGGCCAGGACTTCAGTGCCAGATTTAATCCTTACAAGCTGAGGGATCTTGAATAAATTATGTAACTGTGCTAAACTGAACTTATTCACCTATAAAGTTGAAATGATAATGTTGCTATTGTTAGGTGTCATCAAGTCGTGTCCAACTCATAGCAACCCTATGTATAATAAAACAAAACACTGCCCAGTCCTGTGCCTGCCTCAAAATCTCTGCTGTACCTGAGCCCATCATTGCAGCCACTGTGTCGATTCATCTCGTTGAGGCCCTTCCCCTCCTACATCAACTGTCCACCTTACCAAGGATGAAATCCTTCTCCAGGGAATGGTCCCTTCTGACGACGTATCCAAAGTAGGTGAGATGAAGTCTGGCCATTTTCGCCTCCAAGGAGCATTCTAGTTGCACTAGTTGTCCTCCAGGACAGATTTCTTAGTTCTTTTGGCAGTTCATGGTACTCTTAGCAGTCTTCTCCAACACCACAAATCAAAAGCATCAACTCTTCTTCAGTCTTCCTTATTCATTGTTCAGCTCTCACATGCATATGAGGCTATTGAAAATACCATGGCTTGGGTTAGGTGTACCTTAGTCTTCAAGGAGACATATTTGCTCTTCAGCACTTGAAAGAGATCTTTTGCAGCAGAATTGCACAGTGCAATACGATGTATGCTATCTTGACTGCTGCTTCCAATAGTGTAGATTGTGGATCCAAGTAATATGAAATCTTTGACAACATCAAACTTTTCTTCATTTATTGTGAGGTGCTTATTGGTCCAGTTGTGAGGATTTTTGTTTTCTTTATATTTAGGTGTAATCCATACTGCAGACTGTAATCTTTAATATTCATCAGTAAGAGCCTCAAGTCATCCTCACTTTCAGCAAACAAAGTTGTGTTATCTGTGTATTGCAGGTTTTAATGAGTCTTCCTCCAATCCTGATGCCATGTTCTTCTTCATGTAATCCAACTTCTCAGATTATTTGCTCAGTGTACAAGTTGAATAAGTATTGTGAAAGGACACAACCTTGACACACTCCCTTCTTGATTTTGAACCATGCAGCATCCCCTTTTTCTGCATGAATGACAGCCTCTGATCTATGTACAGTTTCCTCACGAGTACAATCAAGTGTTGTGGAACTCCCATTCTTCTCAATGTTATCCATAATTTGTTATGAACCACATAATCAAATGCTTTTGCATAGTCAATAAAACATAAGTATACATATTTCTGGTGTTCTTTGTTTTCAGCTAAGATCCATCTGACATCAGCAATGATATCTCTCATTCCACGTCCTTTGCTGAATCCAGCTTGTATTTCCGAAAGTCCTTTGTCAATACACTGCTGCAACCATTTTTTAATTATCTTCAGTAAGATTTTTACTTACATGTGATATTAATGATATTGTTTGATAATTTCCACATTCTGTGAGATCACCTTTCTTTGGAATGGATACAAATATGGATCTCTTCCAGTCAGTTAACCAGGTAGCTGCCATCCAAATATCTTGGAATAGCTGAGTGAGTGCATTCAGCAGGGCATCTGTTTGTTGAAACATCTCAATGGGTATTCTGTCAATTCCTGGAGCCTTGTTATTCACCAGTCCCTTGAGTGCAGCTTTGACTTCTTCCTTCAATACCTTTGGTTCTTGATCAAATGTTACCTCCTGAAATACATGAAGATCAACCAGTTCTTTTTGGCACAGTGACTCTGTGTATTCCTTCCATCTTCTTTTGATGCTTCCTGCGTCATTCAATATTTTGCACATAGAATCTTTCAATATTGCAACTTGAGGCTTAAATTTTTTCCTCAGTTCATTCAGCTTGAGAAATGCCAAACATGTTCTTCCCTTTTGGTTTTCTAACTCCAGGTCTTTGCACATTTCATTATAGTAATTGGCTTTATCTGCTTGAGCTGCTTTTTGAAATCTTC
>NW_006921645.1:1601789-1604381 GCF_000298275.1 Orycteropus afer afer | reverse complement strand
CAATTGTCTTCAACTTGAACTTGAACTTGTATATGCACAGTTGATGGTCTGTTCCACAATCAGCTCCTGGCCTTGTTTTGGCTGAAGATATTGAACTTCTCCATCACCTCTTGCCACAGATGTAGTCAATCTGATTCTTGTGTATTCCATCTGATGAAGTCCATGTGTACAGTAGTCGCTTATGTTGTTGAAAAAAGGTATTTGCTATGAATAAGTTGTTGATTTTGTAAAATTCTACCATGCAATCTCTAGCATTATTTCTATTACCAAGGCGATATTTTCCCACTACTGGTGATTCTTTTTTGTTTCCAACTTTTGCATTCCAGTGACCATTGATAATCAGCACATCTTGATTGCATGTTCAGTGAATATCAGACTGCAGAAGTTTGTAGAAATCTTCCATTTCCTCATCTTTGGCTTCAGTGGTTGGTGTGTAAATTTGAATAGTAGTAGTATTAACTGGTCTTCCTTGTAGGCATATGGATATTATCCTATCAACGACAGCCTTGCACTTCAGGACAGATCTTGAAACACTCTTTGTGACAATGAATGCCACACCATTCCTCTTCAATTTGTCATTCCCAGCATAGTAGATCATATGGTTGTCTGATTTAAAATAGTCAAAACCAGTTCATTTCAGCTCACTAATGCCTAGGATATAAATCTTTATGCATTTCTTTTCATTTTGAGAACTTCAAATTTTCCTAGATTCGTACTTCATACATTCCATGGTCCAAATTTTAATGGATGTGTGCATCTGTTTCTACTCATTTTGAGTCATGTCACATCAGCCAATATAGGACCTGAAAGCTTTACTCTATCCATATCATTCAGTTCATCTCTACTCTGAGGAGTCAGTTCTTCCCCAATCAAATTTTGAGTGCCCTCTCCCTGATGGGCTCACCTTACACACTATATAGGACAATGTTTCAGGGCTATTCATAAAATAATATATCAGACAGTGTTTCACTGCTATTAATAAGGTTTTCACTGCCCAATTCTTTGAGAAGTGAATGGCCTCTTCTTTTTTCCGAGTCTGTCTTAGCCCGGAAGCTCTGCTGATACCTGTCCACCATTAATAACCCTGCTGGCATTTTGTAACATGGTGGCATAGCCTCCAGACTCACAGCAACATGTAAGCCACCACAGCATGACAAACTGACAGAGAAGTTGGTCTTTCTTAGTCCTTCCCAATCCCTCTGCACCTGCTCAGCTCAGGCAACAGCCTTAAAATAAAGCCACCTGCAAGTGAAAAGCAGCCTCCAAGCCTTGGGTCTGCCTACCTCAGGACCAGGCCTTAGTAAAGAGTTGTCCCCAAGCAAAAAGCAGCCCCAGCCCCAGGCTCAACTACTTTGGGCCCTAGCCTTAAAGTAGAGCCACCCTCAAGTGAAAAGCAGCTTTCAAGCTCTGGACCCGCCTACCTTGGGTCCTGGCCTGAATATAGAGCCACACCTAAGCAAAAAGCAGCCTCCAAGCCCCAGGCCAACCTACCTCAGACCTCAGCTTTAATAAACAGCCACTCCCAAGTGAAAAGCAGCCCCCAGCCCTGAGCCCACCTACCTCAGGCCCCAGCCTTAATAGAGAGACGCCCCAAGTGAAAAGCAGCATCCAATCCCTGATTTGCCTACATCAGATCCCAGCCATAATAAAGAGTTGTCCCCAAGGGAAAAGCACTATCCAGCCCCGGGCCATCTATCTGTTGTTGTTGTTGTTATGTGCCGTGGAGTCGGCCTGACTCATAGCGACCCCTCCTTGTGTTTCCAATGCAGTATCACTATGGAAGTAGATTGCCCCATCTTCCTTCCAAGGAGTGGCTGGTGGGTTTGAACAACCAACCTTCCGGTTAGCAGTCAAGTGCCTTAAGCACTACACTACCAGAGCTCCTTATCTAGTGATCTATCATTATCTATCTAACTAGAGGGAGAGAAAGGAAAGAGAGGGATAAAACAAATGTGCTAAATGCTAACCTTTGGGAAATGTAGGTGAAAAATATATTGGAATTCTTTGTACTATTTTTGCAGTGCTTCAGTAAGTCTGAAATTATTTCAAAATAATAAAAAATATATATGTATGTATGTATAGCAGCATCATGATAAATGGAGAAAAAGATGAATGTCGTCAAAGATTTTATATTTCTTAGTTCCACAATCAACACCAACAGAAGCAGCAGTCAAGATATCAAATGATATATTTCACTGGGCAAATCTGCTGCAAAATATCTCTTTAAAGTGCTGAAGAGCAAAGATGTCACTTTGAAGACTATCGGAAGGAAGATAGGGCAATCTCCTTCCGTAGTGATACTGCCTCAGAAACCCAAGGAGGGGTCACTATGAGTTGGGTTCGACTCGACGGCACATAACAACAACAACCCAAGCCATGGTGTTTTCAGTTACCTAATATTCATGTGAAAGCTGACCAATGAATAAAGAAGACCAAAGAAGACTTGTTGCTTTTGAGTTGTGCTGTTGGCAGGGAATAGTGAGGATACCATGGACTGCCAGAAGAACTAACAGAAACGTCTTGGAGGAAGTGCAGCCAGAATGCTCCTTGGAAGTGAGAATTGCCAGACTTTGTCTTGCCTACTTTGATCAT
>NW_006921645.1:1583885-1594643 GCF_000298275.1 Orycteropus afer afer | reverse complement strand
AAAAAAAAAAAAAACCCAAAAAACTAAAAGCACATGGACAAAATATACACCATGTAATCAGACAGGAACAGTAACCAAAAAAAGGAAAAAGGGAAAAAGAAGATGCAAACAAAAGAAGAAAACCTGCAATATCTGGGGATATGGCACTAAGAGAAAAAAGGTAGAGAAGAATAATGAAGAAAAAAATGAGAAAAATGCAAGAAGAAAAACAGGGAATGGGTTAACCACATGAAAAAAGGGGAAAAAATTAAATTAAAAAAATTTTTTTTTTTTCAACCAGTAATAGGGAAAAGAAAAAATGCTGAGAACTAGGACCCGGATGGGGAAGACTAAAGAATAATAGTAAAAAGGACAAAAGTATTAATAATAATGGTAGTTTTAAAACAGACAAATACAAGTAAACTAAACACCAGAAAAAAGAAAGTGAAAAAGAAAAAAAAATCAAAATAAAAAAAGAGAAAAAAAAAATCAGTGGAGGACAGGGCAGGGCAACCAGGCTCCGTCTGAGCACACAAACTGGGATGGAGTTACTGTGAGCCCAGAAGTTGGGTGGGAGTGGGGGATGGCCGCACCTCCGTTCATCTAGCTTGTGTGGGGTATAAGAGTAACAAGAGGAATGTCACACGTTTTCAGTTGTGCTGGTTCGTAGTGTCCTTGGGGTTGCTGGCAAGTAGAACGTGTTCTTAGGCCCCTGGAATCTGTGAGAGTGCTATCTCTTTAAATATCCAAAAGAGTCAAGCCGTTTGTAAATGTTCAAAATGTCAGCACCTTTCGGACAGGCAAAAGTCAACAGCTCAGCCTGCCTTTCTCTTCACCTTCACCATTTATTCCTCAGCCACCAGAGCATTCCTCCATGCAGTTCCTGGCTACCAGGGATCATTTTTAGGTTAATTCTTAGGTCCTACCACCACTTGGCACTCTCCAAGTTGTCTGTGCTGTCCAGATCACTCAGGATCACTGCCAGACTGCAGCTCCGTATGTCTCCTTTTTTGGTATTTTCATGCAAATTCTTCTGCAAGTTGGGGTTTAGTCCCCTTCTATATCCTTCCCTTCAAGACTCAGGGGTCCAGGATTGTCTTCTGTGTCTGTGTTAATTGGTTTCCCTTTTCTTTGTTGAAGAGGGTCTGTGCAGTCTTCTTGCCTAGTCCGCCATCTTACCAGAACTCAATAATAATTATTTCTTTACAGAGAACATAGTAAATACATAATATTTGTTGAACTATGGACTGCAGGAACATAACAATTTAGAATTTTAATGTGATCTGCGTATTTAATTATCACAACAATCCCATGAAGTACAACACTAGTAATCATGCCCCTATTGTATAGATCTCTGGTGCTGTAGGGCCTAAGGCACGTGACAGCTAAGCAGAAGGCTAGTGGTTCATAACCCACCAACCACCCCTCAGAAGGAAGATTGGGCAATCTGCTTCTGTAGAGGTACTGCCTTGGAAATTCAAGAAGTTGCTATGAGTTAGATTTGACTCAACAGCAGTGAGTTAGTTTTTGTTTGTTTGTTTGTTTGTTTTTTGGTGTCTAGATCTATAAACTGAGAGGCCAAAATAGTAGAGATACTTAGCTGTCTCCTCAACTGATAATTTATAGAACTCAGAGCTGATTTCAGAGTCTCTGAGTGGTGCAAATTATTGACATGCTCAATTGCTAACTGAAAGGTTGAAGGTTCAAATCCACCCAGAGGAACCTTGGAAAAGAGGCCTTGTGATCTACTTCCAAAAAATCAGCCATTGAAAACCCTAAGGAGTACAGTACTGCTATGACACATGTGGGACCACCATGAGTTGGAGTTGACTTGATAGCACCTAGGGTTGATCCCAGGTTAAAATATGAAATTCTTTTCTGCAGATGCTATTAATATCACTATTTTCAATTTGCTCCCTTTTATACTCTGTGAATGAAGGATTCCTTGGGACTGAGTGCATTCAAGGGACCTTCCATCATCCATATTGTTATCAGTTGTCAAATGTTGTCTGGTGAGTGTATGTGGGTGTGTGTGGGGGCATTTATGCTCCAGTATTACTGACAGGTTTCTTGAACCAAATTCTAAGAGGAGGTGGCTAATCCCCAATCCTGAGGATGAAAGTACTCCTTGGGAGAAGGAATGTGATAGCTGCCTTTGGTGCTGGCCTTCAAGTACAATGTGGGGAGATATTCATCTGAATGTCACATGCTCCACCCTTAGCATAATACATGATTGTATAGTTATATCAAAAACTAGGGCATTCTAGAAGCTGGAATAGACAAAGTCTTAAAGTTCCCTTAGAAATCAAATATTATCTATCTCTCTTAGAAAGATAAAAAAAGCAACAGGAGTATTCCGAGAATTAGCTGTCATCTGTACTTCAGAGGATATGGAAGCTGATTCCTGCTTCCGTGGGCCTTATAATCGTCAGTGGGGCCTCACCCTGACAGATGTTATTACCATAACCACTCTCTAGCAAAATAGGATAGAAAGAGAAGCACTTCTAATTTGTCAGGGATAATAATAGTTTCCCTGTATTTGCCCACTGCTTTGTAATTTGCAAAGTTTCGTATTAGAAGTTTCATTTCAACAAGCAGGCAGGGTGGGAGGGTAGAGACTATAATTCCTGATGAGTTGATGATAAAAACAGAGGCTCATAGAAGCTAAACAAACAACACATGAGGGATGCTAGGAGATAAGACCTCAGGGTATGCTCCAATACTACTACACTGTCTTTCTTAATCCTTACTTTCCTATTTTGGAGGTTATTTTATTTTATTTTTGACATTGCTACTTATTAATTATCCAAATATTCATTCACCACCACTTATTCATCCCAGTCTGGCTCATCCTCCTATCATTTCAAGCTTTTCTGGGTTATCTCACCAGCTGTAAGTCTGGAAGTGCTCAGGGGATGTGGAATCTCTCAACTATTTGCTTGAAAGGAAGGAAAATTGAAAGAAATCTGCTGCCAATATGATCACAAAATGCAAGATAAAGCCCAGTAGAAATGCTGCTGAATGTTAGTTCCTAATTTCAATTTTCTGGAAAAATATCCTCCATATGCATTTCTAATTGAGAGCTGAAAATATATTCATTCATTAGACCACAGTGAGTATCAACTGTGGATCATACACTAAGGTTCCCTCCTTATTTAGGTGAGAGGCTATATGTTCTGAGCCAATCAGTTTTAGGATGCAGGTTAAAAAAACTTGAATTCTAGGTCTTTCTTCACCCTGATCTTTAATGTTTTGCAATGACATAATAGAATACCTGCACTCACTATCTTATTATGACAAGAAAATTATGTATTTTAAAGTCTTTGCAGATTGCAAAGTGTTCCTTAAATTTATAAGGATATCGTGATAATGATACTGCCCAAGATAAAGCAATTCTTGGGAATTAGTACTTCTGGCATCATCCCTAAGTCTCTCATAGACAAGAAGAATAAGTGCAACAAATCTAAGAGTAAATGTTCTCTGAATAAATATGTGAATGAATGAATTGAAAGGAACTCTAAATTACCCTCTCACAGCATTTCTATCGCATTATGAACTTTACTCCCATAAACATTTCCTTGGCAGAGACTAAAATGACAGGAATTTATGTTTTACCACTAACCTCTAAGAAGACTTCCACCTTTACTCATCCTTAAATCTCACCTCAGCTATAATCTCCTCCAGGAAGCCTTCTTGGACTTTCCACTCCTCCTCACCAGGCTGGATTAAAGGTCCCTTCTCTGCTGTCATAACACCATGGGTTTATGTATGTAGCATGTTATAATTTTCTGTTTAAATGCTCTCTTGCCCTCTAGATTGTGTCTTATTCATCTTTGTATTCTTAGTGTCCAGTGTAATTGCTGGCATGTTATTTTTGCCTTAGGAAATATTTTGTGAATGAAGGGCCAAACATTTACCAGTTCAAACAAGGTTTGGCTTGTAAACACAACGGGGATTGAGGTCAGGGAAATGTGGTTCAATTTTGCTATGAAGTGCTTACATATTGCACACCAAAACACAGTGCTTCAGGAGTTTTTTTTCAACCTCTTATGTGATTATTCCCACAAAAACTCCATGGGATAGAAAGGACTCTAACAGCTTTGGTCATTTGAAGTTGTTTAGTATCTTCTTTGCATCAAACTCAACCTATTTATGGAAAGATGACTTACTTCATGTAGGACAGAAAAATCATGAGATATTCCCCTTCCCCAGAAAGTCTTACAAAAAATCCTGCCAGCCCTTGGAGGTTCCCACTAATGTATGGAACATAAGGAATCAGTATGATATGGGCATATTTGTACATTTTTTAAAAGATTAAACATGATGTAGTACTGGAAACTGAGCATGGAAGATGGAGGCCCTGGGTATTATGCTTTCCCTTGCTACAGGGAATGGAAAGAATATTGTTTCTCCTTAAAATGATTTATTTAAATGGGTAGGCTAGAATTCTACTTAAAACCCAGTGTCTGAATGCACCTGTTTAAGTCAGCTTCTTGTTCTCCCAGGTATTTAGGCATTGAATTTTCCCCATTAGGAGAGTGATTGACACTGTGGTCCTTACAATAACACATGATTATAACTCTGCAAATGGCAATTACATTCAATGGAAACCAGATGTTGCATGGAATTTGACTCTCTGGGTTTCTTGGTGAAGTAGATGAATTTGTAAAGTAGAAAACCACAATCATTACTCAGATGGACTGTACATGAATTAATGACATAATATCTAAATCATATATGGTTGAAAATAATGATTAACTTAAACTATCAAGATAAGCTAATGAAAAACAGACTTCTAAAAAATTAAAGATATGTTTTACTCAATATATGTTTTATCAGTACGCTAATAACAAAACCAGACTTTGTTTTGCATCTCTTCAGCCCTAAGTATGAACAAAGATTTAAAAAGAAGCTCTTCTCAAAGGTTCATATCAGGGAGACAGCAAACAGCTATGATAGTTTTGCTTGGCTGATGAATTTTTGGAGTGTCTGAAAACAATCTTTTAAAAATATATTATATTGTTTTTAAGGACAGTTAGTAATATTTTATGCTGAATTATACAGACACAGTATATTTTTAAGGATACCTTTGGCATGCAAAGTATCAGCTCTATATGCTGATGTAAAGCATAACCTCTCAAATACATCTTTTCTTCTCATCTCCAGAGCCCATGTGCAAATGTGTGTGTGCACATTCACGCATTCACACACACACAGAGACACACACTCACACAACTCCAATGATGCCTCAGGGCAGGGAGAGAAATCAGTATTATACTGAAACCCTCACTGTTCCTTCAAAATCTCAACCTTTGGTTAGCAACCTCCTAAGTGGTTAAGTTTGCAAACCTTGGCCCATCATCTCCACTGTCATGAATTCTCAATGACATCATCACTGTAAAATTAGGAACTCTCTTTCCTTTCCTGCAGATGTGAAAGTTTGACATTGCATTCCATGGTCCCGTGCCACATTTCATCAGCGTTTTCCTTTGCTTTCTCCAAAGCTTGTGGCCGCATGTGGCGTGTAGATTGCCAGTGCTGTTTGGGATCTCATATCAAATGCTGCTACCTAATCCCAGGCGGCCTTCCCGGAGCCCACACCTGCAGCTCATTGAATCCTCCTGGAGTACAAAGAGCTGATTTACACCACGAAGGATCCAGGCACTGGTTGCAGCTGGGGCTCCAGCAGGAAAAGGAAGTTGTTCATCATCTTGTGTGCATTTCATTAACAATAGTGTACCCGATATGTAGCTTATAGAATAATTTCAAATCACTGACAGAGAGCATTATGGCATTTGGCACTACTAGGAAAAATACTTCAGGATGGGCAAATTAAACCTGAGCGTGAGGTTTCTATGCAACCCTCTGGAGTTGTGTATACTGATTTACACTAGGTGGGTTGACCTTGTAATATTTTCTGATTTCTTGGGCATTTTCTCATTTCTCATTTCTTTCCCTTTGTCTTTGAAGTAGCTCTGGGGTAGAATAGGGATATTCTTAGCTCTCTATCCTTTTCATGCATTAGTAACCAAGAGCTTAGAGTAACCTGTGCTAAGCATGAGTTTTAAACATTAACCACCTGAACAAATGTCTGTGTAGCTGAAGGGATACTTGCTACTCAGGAGAGTGAGATCCATAGTGTGTCTCTCTCCCCTCTGAGTTTCAAAGGAGTGGATACTGGCAAGCCATCCCAGTCAGACACTGAGATCCCAGGGCTGGGTCTCTGGGTAATAAAAAAATGGGAAATCTTCATACTTTATTCTATCATCATAACTGGCTGTGCATTTATTTTACTTTTAGCTTACTTTGACCTGAGAGAAGTCCTTGTGGTGGAAGTACTGTAAGGGTAACAATAATGAGTGAAAGTGAAGGAGCCAAGAAAGTGGTTAGGATGAAGAAGACAAGGTTCCCACATTAGGCAACCTTTTGGGTTTATGTCCTCTGTGGTCACAGATTCGACATCTCACCTATTTACCAAGAAGACTCCAATTTCTCTGCCTTTTTCAAATCTTTCTAGGAATACTCTGTAGACCCCAGTGTAAGTATTTATTAAGGAAGTAGACAGTTTTTCATTCTCTCAAAACCAAGACACTTTGGGAGCTATGGTTCTCCTCAGATACCTGGGCCAAGGTTCAGAGAGAAAGGAACGATAGTCAGTGATGGGTGGAATTAAAAGGCAAAGTCCTCCAATTAATTTATTATGGAAATGTTAACTTCCACTAGTTTGAGAAGAAGGGCAAACTCAATAAAAAATCATCCTTCTCAAAGGGAAAGGAGCAGGAAAGGAAAAGCAAATTTCTTTTCACTTTGTAGTAGTAAACAAACTCTGAGTAGTATCTGATGTGGCTGCACAGAGCCTGGTTTCTAGTTTCTCTTGATGTGTCAAATGTATCCCTTATGTGAATCATAGTTTAAAAGTACTTTTACTCAGTGGGTTGAAGAAATCAATAAGCTTTTATTATTCTTTCCTTCACATAATTTCTGATTTCAAAAGAAACTCTGGATATTCCTTTAAGATGTTTTACATATTACACATTTTAAAAACTAACAATTCTTCCAAGAGTTCCTGAAACATTGTTGTGGGAGTATTTTTTTTTTTTTTTTTAAGCATAATGCTAATGATTACGAGGTTTACATATAAATTGAAGCCGGATTTATAAAATGCAATATAAAAATCCTTGGGAAGGAAGATAAATATAACAGGCTATGAAACTACACTAGCCTCTTCCAATGCTGGAATGGCTACAAACAAGGAAATTAATGGCCAGGATGTGTGACGTTTCCCAGGTTAGGGGCTTTGGCTCCCAGGCAAGTTGCTTTAAAACGAGCTGTCCTGCATTCCTTGATTTCTCTGAAATACAAATCTAATTGCACATTGGAACATATCCATTCACTTAGTCTGTAAAAATAATTTTCCCTGAATATTTACCCAAAGCGCATTATTGCTTATACAGTTGTGAAAAGCATTTAGCACTTTATAATCCTATATTTGCTCCTATGTGGGCCTGGGAGTGTACTCTCCTTACAAAATTCACAAATGCCTAGAAGGCTAACAATTTTTACAAAGTGTTCCTCATGGAAAACATCTGGAAGTTTTCCAGAATGGCATTCCAGATGTTATAGTTTTAGCAGTGACAGAAGTGCACGGTGTGTGTGTATGTGTGTGTGTGTATTTTCCTGGTTCTATAGCATGTTACTTATACAATTTCGGCTCTCTTTGCTCTACCTCTGGAACATTTTAGATTTGAATTTCTTAATATTTCACTTTTGGACAACTCCGCTTTTAGGGCAATTACACATCTGTAAAAGGAGGGGAGTATGATGTAGACTACTGAAACCAAATATCCACCAGGAGAAGGGACTTTTAATTGGTATTTTAAAATTGATTTTTTTTTTTTTTTCAGCTGTAGAGTCAGAAAGAAGAATAAACAATGAGAGGGAGAATGGATATTGGATGCATCACTCACATTGAGAAGAATGCTACAGTGCCTGCCTTCCTGTTTCCAAATTATATTTCACAGCAGAAGAGAAAAAGACCTCAGTTGCAGGGAGCTGGATAGATAGGGAAGGACAGGATATGAGAAGACAGGAGACAAGATATTGTCCTTCCTAACAGCTAAATGTTGTTCAACTGAGGAGAAAGTGAGGAAAGCACAGATCTAAGACACTGCTCCCTCATTTTTCTCCCCTTCCCACCTTGCAGATGAGAGCATCTAAGTCTAGGGAGATAAAAACAGGGTTTTGAACAAGTGCATTCTAATTCAACCTGCTGTTGAGAATTTGCATTTTCACCCCAGATATACTGAATCAGAATCTACATTTTAACAAGATCTTTTGAGAATCTCCTGGGGTTTTATAAGACTCACCTAGGGTTCTATAAGAATCAGGAGATCTTGTTAAAACGTAGATTTTCATTTAGTATATCTAGAGTAGAAATGCAGATTCTCAGCATGGGGTCAAACTGGAATGAACTAATTTGAAGGCCTGCTCTAAACTAAAGTATGTGTAGAGCATTAACTTGTACAAAACTTGTTTTGTATTGTGAGTTATCTTTTTGGGAGAACATACTGGCGAGGAAGACAACTCATGTGAAAGCCTAGCAGTGGAAATGAGGGAGTATATGGCAGTAATGGTGACTGGCTGATGCAGAAGAAAGGAGTGGGGTTCATGGGAGGTAGGGTTAGTAGGACCTGTATGAGGGATGCAGATTGTGGAGTGCCAAACAAGGGAGTATAGGCTTATTGTTCTAGAGGTTAGAAAGCCCTTAAAGGTTTGGGAAGGGGAGTGACACGAAGAATGTGGTACTTTCAGGAAAAGTTTTAAAACCTGAGAGTAGGATATTTGCCAGAATTATGCATTTAACCTTCTTAATAATTCAGCTTCTCTCCCAGTAAGGTCTCAGGCCTGATTTTCAGCACAGTCTGCCCTCCAGCTGCAGGAGAAAAGAGTCTCTTCAAATGTTGCATTCTGCCTTTCATACCATGCCCTGAGTGCTTTGATCATACTTTGTTCCTGTTAACATTTTGTTATTATTATTTTTTAATGTTAAATAAGAGGGGACAGGACTGTAAGGATGGATATCTCAGTCTCACAACTGTCTCACAAGGGATAAGAAAAATTCTGCCATGATATTAGGAAAACTAAAGGAGAAAATTTACACTGTAAGAGACACCATTTCCCCACAGAATACCTCTTGGCATCTCTTGAATAAGTGGTATTAACAATCTAAATAAATCATGTTTCAAGAGGTAACATAGCAGATTAAATTTAAAGGGCTTATAAAAGTACATTTACAATGACAGTCTAGGATGGGGAATGGAAAGAAAATAATCTTCTTTGAGTTTAATTCAGCTCAGCTAACATAGCTTACTACATATACTAAGAGCATGGTCGAGGGTACAAAGGGAGCAGGTGAGGCCCTGATACTGACAAAGGAATGTGAAGTGCCTGCTGTATTTTCTGGGGATACAAAAGCTTCCCTTAAACTTTCTTCCTCTCCTTCAGACTGCTGAAGAGGCACAAGGCAGAAATGTCTCCAACAGTCCAGTGGCTGTGATAGGCAGAACAAGGCAGGGGAGATATCCGTGAGGCTGATATTGAAAATGGCAAAGGCTGTTATGGATTGAATTGTGCCACCCCTCCCCCGCCAAAGGAGCTCTGGTAGCATAGTGCCTCAGGCACTTGACTGCTAACCAGAAGGTTGGCAGTTCAAACCCACCAACCACTCCTTGGAAGGAAGGTTGGGCAATCTACTTCCATAGTGATACCGCCTCAGAAACCCAAGGGGTTCGCTATGGGTCAGGGCCGACTCGACAGCACATAACAACAACAACAACATCCCCCCCTAAAATATGTGTCGACTTGATTGGGTCATGATTCTCAGTGGTTTGGCAGTCATGTAATGATGTAATTTGGCAGTTAGGTAATTATGTAATCTTCTCCCATGATGTTATCTGATACGATCAGCTGATCAGTTGTAAGGGGATTAGGGTGGGTTGCAACACTCTTACTCAGGTCACAGGCCTGATCTGAAGTAAAGGGAGTTTCCCTGTGGTATGGCTTGTGTCACATTTTGTCTTACAAGAGATAAAAGGAGAGATAAGTGACCAGAGAAGGCGCATTCTCAGAACTACCAAGAAAGAAGAGCTGGGAGCAAAGCACATCCTTTGGACCCAGGTAACCCTACACTGAGAGCCTCCTGGACCCAGGGAAAAATTGATGACAAGACATATGGATATATCCAAGGAATGCTTGGCCCACAAATATTGAAAGGAGACAAAGATCTTCTCCTGGAGCTGATAGAAAAAGAAAGCTTTCCTTTAGAGCTGGCGCCCTAAGCTTGGACTTCTAGCCTCCTAAACTCAGAGAGAATAAATTTCTGTTTGCTAAAGACATCCAGTAGCAGGCCGGAAGAGCAGGGAAGGTGACAAAAGCCTTGAGCCCCAGGCTTACAGGTGAGGAGAGACAACGCAGGGATGCCAGAGTAGCAGGCGCGAAGAGCAGGGAAGGGGACAAAAGCCTTGAGCACCAGGCCTACAGGTGAGGAGAGACAATGCAGGGATGCCAGAGTAGCAGGCCGGAAGAGCAGGGAAGGGGATAAAAGCCTTGAACCCGGACAGAAGAGCAATCAGCCGAAGGGATTAGGTGAGGAGGGGAAACTCAGGCCGCCCAGAGTAGCAGGCTGGAAGAGCAGGAGAAAGGGGATAAAAGCCTTGAACCCGGACAGAAGAGCAGTCAGGCCCAGGGATACAGGTGAGGAGAGACAACTCAAGGATGTCC
>NW_006921645.1:1573968-1581015 GCF_000298275.1 Orycteropus afer afer | reverse complement strand
GGGGAGGCCTTCAACGAGATGGATTGACACGGTGGCTGCGATGATTGGTTCAAGTATAGCAGGGTTTGTGGGGCTGGCGCGGGATCAGGCAGTGTTTCGTTCTGCTGTGCATGGGGTCGCTATGAGTCGGAAACGACTCGACGGCACTTAACAACAACAACAACAACAAAGACATCCAGTTGTGGTATTTCTGTTATACCTCTAGATAACCAAGACCACTCATGGAAGAAGTGTTAACTTCAGGCATTTGTCCCAGAGAGTTCCTAAAAGGCCCTGGTTTGGCTTTAAGAAAGTCAGAATCAGAGCCCCTTCAAATGAGGAGACCTTATTATTTCACAGTACTGTCCTAGGGATTTCTGAAGAATTTCCTCTGCCTGACAACCAGACAATCTTTGGGACATAGTCTTCCATCAGCCCCCCACACTGTGATTTCCACAGTCAACTGGGCTCACTATTGGGTCAGAAAGAAGTTTTAGCGCTGAAAGTCCTATGTTGAAAGAAACCTTTCTATTCTGGGCAAACCAGGACAGTGAGTGATCACCCAGCTGAAGAGCTTCTCTGTCTTTATCTACATCCACATTAGAAAGATATAAAAAGACAGGAAAGGAAGAAAAGACCAAAATGAATGTCAGAAGACTCTGAAACTTGCTCTTGAATTGAAAGTAGCTAAAGCAAAAGGAAGAAATGTTGAATTAAAGAACTCAACAGATAATTTCAAAGGGTGGCTTCAACAGACAAAGTAAAGTATTATAAAGAATTGTGCAAAGATCTGGAATGAGAAAACCAAAAGGGAAAAATAGACTAACTATTTCTCAAGCTGAAAGAACTGAACCAAAAATTCAAGCTTCAAATTGCAATATTGAAGAATTTTATGGGCAAAATAATGAACAATGCAGGAAGCATCAAAAGAAGATAGAAGGGATACAGAGTTACTGTGTTAAAAGGAATTGGTCATCATCAATCATTTTAGGAGGTACCATATGATCAAGAACCAATGGTATTGAAGGAAGAAGTACAAGCTGCACTGAAGTAATTGGCAAAAAACATGGTTCCAGAAATTGATTAGATACCCAATGAGATGTTTCAGCAAACAAATGCAGCCCTGGAGGCACTTACTTACCTATGTCAGGAAATTTGGAAGACAGCTATCTGACCAACTGACAGGAAGAGGTGCATATTTGTGCTCATTCCAAAGAAAGGTGATCCAACAGAATGTGGAAACTATCAAACAATATCATTAATATTGCATGCAAGTAAAATTTTGCTGAAGATAATTAAAAATCAATTGCAGCAGTATATTGAAAGGGAATTTCCAGAAATTCAAACTGAATTCAGAAGAGGATGAGGAACAAGACATATATATCATTGCTGGTACCAGAAGGCTCTTCGGTGAATGCAAAGAATACAAGAAAGATATTGATTATGCAGAGGCGTTCTACTGTGTGGATCATAACTAATTATAGATACCATTGTGAAGCATGAGACTTTTAGAACACTTCATTGTACTCATGATGAAACTGTACATAGACCAAGAAGCTGTTGCTCAAACAGAACAAGGAGGTAGTGCATGGCTTAAAATCAAGAAGGGTGTGCATCAAAGTTGTATCATTTCACCATACTTATTCAATCTGTATGCTGAGCAAATAATCCAAGAAGTTGGACTATATGAAGAAGAAGGCAGTATCAGGATTAGAGGAAGACTCATTAACAACCTCCTTTATGCAGACAAGACAACCTTGGTTGCTGAAAGTGAAGATGACTTGAAACATTTACTGATGCTGATCGAAGACTACAGTCTTCAGTATGGATTATGCCTCAACATAAAGGAAACAAAAATCCTCACAACTGGACTAATAAGTAACATCATGATAAATGGAGAAAAGATGGAAGTTGTCAAAGGTTTCATTTTACTTGGATTTACATCGACAATCACAGAAGCAGCAGCCAAGAAATTAGACATCATATTGCACTGACAAATCTGCTGCAAATGACCTCTTTAAAATGTTGAAGAGCAAAGATGTCACTTTGAAAGCTAAGGTGTGCTTAACCCAAGCCATGATATTTTCAAGCACTTCAAATGCATGTGAAAGCTGGACACTGAATAAGGAAGACCGAAGAGGAACTGATGAATTTGGTGTTGGCAAACAATACTGAAAATTCCTTGGACTTCCAGAAAAAGTAATAAATCTGTCCTGGAAGAAGTTCAGCCAGAATGTTCCTTTGAAGTGAGAATAGCCAGACTTGATCTCACCTACTTTGGTCATATTTTCAGAAGGGACCAGTCCTTGGAGAAGAATGTCACAGTTGGTAAAGTGGAGGGCCACAGAAAAAGGGTAAGACCCTCAACAAGTGGGATTGACACAGTGGCTGCAGTGATGGGCTCAAGCATAGCAAGGATTGTGAGGATGGCACAGGACAGGGCAGTGTTTGGTTCTGTTGTACCTGGGGTTGCTATGAGATGGAATCAACTTGACAACACCTAATAACAACAAACTTAGCAAGGCAGTGGTGACCATCTCACCCCTTCCCAGGACTATACAGATGGGAACCTGTTTAGAGTTGGCTCCTGGGTCAAGCCCAACACTTTGAAATCTGTATCACTGTGCTGCCAATTCACCACAATCAAGTCTTGCTTCTGGGGTACACGATCTCTCTGTGGGTACAAAGAATATGTGGACATTTTAACCCCCAAAGCCTGATCCTTTTGGTTGTATCCACAGCCTTGTTTCACAAAATGCCAAGGAAGTGGTTACTGGCAACCTTGTCTAGGAAGCCAATAGGGCAGTGTTGCACAGTGGGAAGGACACAGCACCAAGACTGAGATAAGTTCCAGTTCTAATTTCATGATCAATTACAATTTCACCTGTGGGAGTTATTTAACCTCTTCAAGTGTCAGTTTCCACATCCATAGAATGGGGCTTGTAATTCTTGGCCTAGGGGGCATCAGTGATTCAGTAGAAGTAGATTTTTTTTTTTTTTTTTAATTATTGTGATTTGGGTGAAAGTTTACAGAGCAAATTCATTTTCCATACAGCAGTTCATACATACTTTGTTTCATGACATTGGCTGCAATTTCCCACAATGTAACAACTTCTCTTCCTATTTCCTCCCCATAGTTACCTCTACCCTGTGTCCTTCCCTCCATGTGCTCCCACCGTCCCCCAGAAAACACAGCCATTCTTGTCTCCCACTATTGATATCTCCAAGGAGTGTATCTACTTGATGTAAGTGTTCACCTCATATGCTTGTCTATTGTTTGGAAGCCACAGGAGTAAGTACAATTCCAGAACTGAAGGGTAACTAGGGGCCATGGTCCCAGGGGGCTCACCAGGCTTTATCAGACTAGCAAACCTGGTCTTTTTTTTTTTTTTTTTTTTATGATTTTGAGTTTTGTTCAGTGGAAGAATTCTTGCCTTCCATTCAGGAGACATTGGCTCAATTCCTGGTCGATGCACCTCAAGCACAGACTGTCAATGGAGGCTTTTATGTTCTTGTGATGCAGAGTAGGTTTAAGCATAGCTTCCAGACTATGGACATCTACAAAGAAAATCCTAGCAATATACTTACGAAAAATCAACTAATGAGAACTTTCAACTCTATGGGGGCTTGAGACAAGATGACTTCCTTATGACACACTCTGCCTAGTCACTCAATAAAGACCCAGAAAAACCACGTGAACCAGATATAGATAATGATCCTGGAACTCTGAGCATCAATTGAGAGGATAAAGAATTAGATTAAGCACCTATTGGAAAGAGAGATGGAATAAAGACAGTGACTAGGAAGAGCGAAGAATCTGGGCCTGATGAAATGTGGCCATTTTGAAACATAGAAGGCATCATACGTAGGTGAGGAAAAATCAACATTATGGAATCCACACTAGAACAGAGACACAATGTGGACAGAGCAGGAGTAAATCAAGGTGAGCAGAATATAAGCTGAATCTGGGAGAGGAATGTGCATGGAAATGGATGAGATTCCTAGTGACTCAGTTGAATGCAAAGTGAGGTGGTAGCCAGTGAAGGGGGATGAAACAAGTCATTACTCGAATACTAGACATTTGGGTTGAGAGCTTATATGAAGGGGAAGGTCTGTAGAATGACAGTTGGAGACACTGGACTCTAGGCAGCCACCTACTTGATTGAATCCAGGTAGGAACTGGATAATTGACTGCACATACCCAGAAGTGTACTGGGCCAAGCCAGTGAATTGCAACATGAAAGGTACTTTCTCTGCTCTCTCCACCACACCATCCTGGTGACCAGGGGTGACCCTAGTTCCTGCCCTCATCCACCTAGTAGCTAGGAATACTCCCCTGGCCACCTGCCAACCACCTGATTCTATGGGCCACATCCTGCCATCATCAGTCATTCACTGACTGACCTCAAGCAGGCACAATGTCTGTGGGTCTGCCTGCCTGGGCCTTTGCCATCAGTAAGTCTTGCTTTCATAGAACGCAAGGTGCACACGCCCACAGGCTCCTCTGTCAGAGGTGCTTATGTGAATCAGGCTCCTGCCCCCTCCATGGGCATGTGCTCCCACGGATCACAACAGACAGCCACCTGCTGCCACTGCTGCCAGCTGACCATAGTTGCAACAGCTCCTCTTTTTTACTTTCTTTTTTCCTTTTTATTTTCCAATTTCTCTTCCTTTTTAGTGGTTTATTTCTTCCTCTTTCTCTTCTTATATTTTTCCCATCTTTCTTCTCATCTCCCCCCACCCATTTTCCTGCTTCATTCAATAGGAGGCAGACATTAATTCCCCACTAGTCAGCCATACTTACTATACCTACTACTCACTCAAAGGGCAAGCTCCACTACTTATACTGCACCACTGGATCAACAACAGATGGTAGACAACACCTGTCCATCCCACCTCTTCACAACCAACAAACAGAGACCTGAACCCACATTCCCATCAGTTACTCCACTTACCCAGAGGCAGGATGGGAGTTCCTCAGTGCTGCCAAACTAGCAACCAAGATGCACATCAACCTCTCTTGTCTGGATATATTAAAATAAAGCAAAACAAAAAGTCAGGGTGAAACAAACCAACATATAATAAATAAAAACAACTCCAACCCATCAACAGATGAATGGATAAACAAACTGTGGTACATACACACAATGGTATGCTACACAACATTCAAGAACAAGGATGAATCTGTAAAACATAACATACATGAATGTAGAAGATATTATGCTGAGTAAAATTAGTCAATCACAAAAGGACAAATACTGTATGATATCATTATTGTAAAAAGTCAAGAAAAGGCTTTTAAGCAAAAAGAAATATGCTTTGATAGTTACCAGGGTTAGGAGGTGAAGGGAGGGCAAACCACTAACTAGAGGGTAGACGCATAGTAACTTAGGTTAAGGAAAGGCAGTTTGCAATAAAAAGGAGGTCAGCACAAAATGATCAAGGAAAGGAAGACACTGGGAGTAGTAAAGAGTTAAAAGTGACAGAAGTAAACAGTAATTCATACACAATCCTGCAATAAACATAATAACAATAATCTAAGACTGGATAAATAGATAGGCAAACAAGCAGAACAGGTATGAGAAGATGAGTCTACACTCATGAACATAGGTTTGACAAAGGATATTTCTACGTATGTATTTATATATGCTGCAAATATATCCAAATATAGTAGTACATAGGAGCGCTGGTAGCATAGTGCCTAAGGCACTTGACTGCTAATCAGAAGCCTGGCAGTTCAAACCCACCAGCCACTCCTCGGAAGGAAGATGAGGCAATCTACTTCTGTAGTGATACTGCCTCTGAAACCCAAGGAGGGGTCGCTATGAGTCAGGTATGACTTGACGGCACATAACAACAACAACAACAACAACATAGTAGTAGTACATACAGGGGACAAAGTTATAAAAACTTCTTAGCCATAACCAAAAGCATTGAGGGAATGAGTTGCTGGGCCTGAGGAGTCAGGACCATGGTTTTGGGAGACTTCAAGGGCGATTGGCACAACATAGCTCACAAAGACAATGTTCAACATCCTACTTTGGTGCGTAGTGACTGGAGTCTTAAAAGCTTGCAAATGACCATCTGTGGTGGTTATGCTTTTGTGTCAATTTGGCTGGGCCTACTTGAGTGGCTGGGCAGCTGCTGGTAGTTATTCCCCATGAAGAGACTGGCAATCAAATCCATGGTGGGATCTACCACAAGCAGCTGAGTAGCTGCTTTGGGTATGTGGTCTGCTTCCTATACATAAGAAGAAGCTTTGGGAATGGTCCGTAGCTTATGGCATGCTTGGACCCTGCATGTAGCTGTGTCATTGTTCAGCAGCTTGCCATGCTTTGCCGACCTTGGGACTTACAATGGACTTAAATTAATGACCTGCCATTTGGTTTGGTAACATCAGGACTATGCCTTTTTTTTTTTTGTCAACCTTGTGTTTGTCAGCCTCAGCAGCCAGCAGCTGTCTGAGTGAAGAAATGCCTCTAGCGCCAGTGGGCTGGTAGCAGGAGGCAGAGCTGGATCCCAAGGTTGAGGAGCTTTCACCCAGCCCTTAGAGTCTGGCACTTTGAAGTCAGATTCAAAGCCTCCAAATTGTAAGAATAAACTCCTGTTTGTTAAGGATATCCCATTTGTGGTATATTCCTGTCAGAGCAGCACTAGGTAACCAGAACATCATCTAAGGTGCAACTATTGGTTTATCCTTTTCTGGGGCAAGGAAGCATGAAGAAAATAAAAGACATGGAAACAATTAATCCAAAAGACTAACAGCCCATACGAACCTCAGCCTCTATGACCCTCAGACAAGAACTAGATGATACCTGGTTACTACGACCAACTGCTCTGAAAAGAATCACATTAGAAGGTCCTGGAAAGGGTGGAAAAAAATGTGGATCAAGACTCAAAATAAACAAATAAACAAACTACAATGACTTCATAGTTCCTTGGAGACAACAGATAACTTCAATTAAACAAACAAACAAACAAACAAACAAAAAAAAACTGGAGAAGATAGCATAACCAAGAGACCAAAGTAAAGAAATAGGAAACTTCTCTAAGGAATAACAGGTAATA
>NW_006921645.1:1566710-1573868 GCF_000298275.1 Orycteropus afer afer | reverse complement strand
ATTATATATATATATATATATCCTTCCAGAAAAAACAAACAAACCAAACTCACTGCCATCTAGTCAATTCTAACTCATAGTGACCCCCATTGGGTTTCTGAGACAGTAAATATTTATGGAAGCAGATTGCCCCACCTTCCTTCTGCAGAGTGGCTGGTGGATTTGAACTTCCAACCTTCTGGTTAGTAGTCAAATGCCTTAGGCACTGGACATCAGAGCTCTTTAAAAGCTCAAGGAAATCACAAACAAAATCAAGGAAAAGACAAACAATACCCTAGTAGAATTAGGATGACAATGACAAAATAAAAAGAAAATCGTGATGCTGTGTTCTTCATATAGTTCAGCTTCTTAGATTATTTGCTCAACACACAGGGGCATAAGTATAGTGAAAGGATACAACCCTGACACATGTCCTTCTTGATTTTTAAAACATGCAATATTCCCTTGTTCTGTTCAAATGATTGCCTCTTGGTTTATGTACAGGTTCCTCATGAGCACAATTCAATGTTCTGGAATTCCCATTCTTTGTGATGTGATCCATAACTTGTTATGATCTACACAGTCAAATGCCTTTGGATGGCCAGTAAAACACAGGTAAACATCTTTTTGGTAATCTTTGATTTCAGCTAAGATCTATGTGACATCAGCAATGATATTCCTCATTCCATGTCCTCTTCTGAATCCAGCTTGAATTTCTGGAAATTCCTGGTCAATATACTTCTGCAACTGTTTTTGCATTATCATCAGCAAAACTTGTGTGTGATATTAATGACATCATTTGATAATTTCCACATTCTGTTGCATCACCATTCTTAGGAATGGGCACAAATGTGAATCTCTTGCAGTTGATTGGCAGGTAACTGTCCTCCAAATTACTTTGCATAAACATGTAAGCACCTAAAGCACTGCATCTGTTTGTTGACGCATCTCAGTGGGTATTCTATCAATTACTGGAGTCTTGATTTTCACCAATTCCTTCAGTGCAGCTTGGATTTCTTCCTTCAACACCATTGGTTCTTGATCATATACTACCTCCTGAAGTGGCTTATCATTTACCATTTCTTTTCTTTTTGAATGTGTGTGTGTGTGTGTATGTGTGTGTAAGAGAGAGAGAGATTTGGGTGAAGGTTTACAGAGCAAATTCATTTTCCCTACAGCAGTGCAGCAGTATATTGCCAGAGAGCTTCCAGAAATACAAGCTGGATTCAGAAGAGGACATGCAACTAGGGATGTCATTGCTGATGTCAGATGGATCTTAGCTGAAAGCAAACAATACCAGAAGGATGTTTACTTACTTACTTATGTTTTATTGACTATGCAAAAGCACTTGATTTTGTGAATCATAACAAACTATGGATAACATTGAGAAAAATGGGAATTCCAGAACACTTGATTGTATTCATGAGGAACCTATAAATAGATCAGGAGGCTGTTTTTCTAACAGAACAAGAGGATACCTCATGGTTCAAAATCAGGAAGGGAGTACATCCCCTTCCTGATATATATAACCAAAAGATTATATCCTTTTGCCATACTTAGTCAACTTGTATGCTGAGCAAATAATCCTAGAAGATAGATTATATAAAGAAGAACATGGCAATGGGATTGGAATAAGACTCATTAACAACCTGCGATATGCAGATGACACTTTTCATACCGAAAGGGAGGATGACTTGAAGCACTTACTGATGAAGATTAAAGACTACAGTCTGCAATATGGATTACATCTTAGTATAAAGAAAACAAAAATCTTCACAACTGGTCCAATAAATAGCTTCACAGTGGAAGGAGAAAAGATTGAAGTTGTCAAGGATTTCATATTACTTGGTTCTACAATCAACACCAATGGAAGCAGCTGTCAAGGCATCAGACTAAGTATTGCATTGGGCAAATCTGCTGCAAAAGATCTCATTAGAGTGATGAATAGCAAAGATGTCTTCTTGAAGACTAAGGTATGCCTAAACCAAGCCGTGGTATTTTCAATCACCTCTTATGCATGTGAGAGCTGGACAATAATAAGGAAGACCAAAGAAGAGTTGCTGCTTTTAAGTTATGGAGAAGAATGCTAAGAGTACCATGGTCTGCTAAAAGGACTAACAAATCTGTCCTGGAAGAAGTGCAGCCAGAATGCTTCTTGGAAGCAAGAATGGCCAGACTTTGTCTCACCTACTTTGGTCATGTTATCAGAAGGAACCATTCCTGGAGAAGGATATCATGCTTGGTAAAGTGGAGGGTCAACGAAGAAGGGGAAGGCCCTCAATGAGATGGATACACAAAGTGGTTGCAATGATGGGCTCAGGTATAGCAAGGATCATGAGGCTGACACAACACTGGACAGTGTTTTGTTCTGCTGTGCATAGGGTCGCTATGAGTCAGAGATGACTCAATGGCACCTAACAACAATAAGAAAAACAACAGTAGTTCATACACATTTTGGTTCATGACACTGATTACAATCCCTGTAATGTAACAGCTCTCCTCCCACTTCCTCCCTGTGGTTATCATTTCCCTGTGTCCTTCTTTCCTATCCATTTCTGCCCTCTGAGCTATCTCCTTATTCAAATACTGCCCTTCTGATCTGTGATTGATTGTTCTAAGATGTGTACCTACCTGGTGTAATTGTTGAGCTTCTATTCCTGTCTATTGTTTGTCTGGAAGCTATGGGAGTGAGTTTAATTCCAGACCTGAAGGGTGGCTAGGGTCCATAGTCTCATAGGTTATACCAGTCTCTATTAGACAAACAAGCCTGGCCTTTTTTGATTTTTGAGTTTTGTTAGACACTTTTTTCCTCTATCCAGGATCTTCTGCATGAATCTCTTTCTGAGTGGTTTACAGTGGTAGCTGGGCACCATCTAGTTCTTCTAGTCTCATGGTCATGTGGGCTAATTGTTTCCATACATCTTTGGTTTTCTTCATTATTCTTTGCTCTGGACAAGGAGAGACCAGTTGTTGCATTTAGAAAGCTGCTTGCAAACTTTTAAGACCCTAGTCACTACTCACCAAAGATGTAGAATGCTTTGGTGTAATATGTTATGACAATTGAGCTTGATGTCCCCCATGACCATGATCCTGAGCCCATAAGCCCAACAATTTGGTCCCTTAGGATGGTTGGCTGTGACTAAGAAGTTACCATAACTTTATCCCCTGTTAGTTCTATTTATATGAACATTCTTGTAGACATACAAATAAGTATGTAGAAATATCATCTGCCAAATTTATATATGTTCATGGGTACACTTCCTTTTTTCTAGACATACCTGATCATTCAACCTGTCTACCTATGTATCCACCTGTAGATTAATGTTTGTTATTACTGATAATGCAGTATTGTGTATGTAAAAGTGTTTATCTTTTTTCTCTGTATCTTCCTTTTCTTTAGTGATACTGTGCTGGTCACTCTCTTTTGGTATATTGCCTTTCCCTTAACCCAAATATCTCTTACCTATCTACCACTTGACCAGCTACCACTGTAAACCACTCAGAAAGAGATTCATGCAGAAGATCCTGGATAGAGGAGAAAAGTGTCTAACAAAACTCAAAAATCTTAAAAAAGACCAGGCTTACTTGTCTAATAGAGACTGGTGTAACCTATGAGACTATGGCCTCTAGCCACCCTTTAGGTCTGAAATTGAACTTACTCCCATAGCTTCCAGACAAACAATAGAGGGGAATAGAAGCTCAGCAATTACACCAGGTAGGTACATTTAGAACAATCAGTCACAGGAGATCGGAAGGGCAGTATTTGAATAAGGGGATAGCTCATAGGGCAGTTTTTTTTTTTTGATACAGTGACTCAGTGTATTCCTTCCATTTTCTTTTCATACTTCCTATGTTGTTCAAATTTTTTTTCCATAGAATAGTTCAATACAGCAACTCAAGGCTTGAAATTTTCTTCAGTTCTTTCAGCTCAAGAAGTGCTGTGTATGTTCTTCTCTTTTGGTTTTTTAATTCCAGGTCTTGACACATTTCATTAGAATACTCTACTTTGTGTTCTCCTGCCCTCTGAAATCTTCTGCTCAGCTCTTTTACTTGAACATTTCTTCCTTTTGCTTTATTTATTTACTTATTTATATTGTGCTTCAGGTGTAAGTTTACAGAGCAGAATTTGTTTTACATTAAACATTACGTGTACATTTAGTTTCACTCCCCATTTACCATCCCCAACCCTAACCCAGTCTCCTTCCCTCCCTGCCCAGTGACCAACCCCCCCCCCCAAACCTTGTCTCTCATAGTTATGCACTCCTGTGTGTCCTGCATTTCCTCAGTGTGAATGTTGCTCCTCTGGTGCCCCATGGTCACTTGCTCCAAGGGATGCATTTCCATAGAGTATGTGGGTGCATCACCCTTGTTTGAGTGGTCTGCATATTTATCTTGTCTACTATTGGGCTGAGAGCCAGCTCCTGGGAGTGAGTTTTATTCCAGGCCCAGAATGTATCCCAGAGCCATAATATTGGAGGACTCACCAGGCTCCACCCGACCAATAATTCTGGTCATCATTGAGTTTTTGGATTTTGTTCCATGTTTTTCTTCCCACTCTATCCAGGATATCCAGATTTGGTCTTTTCCTGAGTGGTTGGCATTGGTAGCTGGAGAACATCTATTTCTTCTGGTCTCAAGGGCCATCATGTCCTAGGGCTGATTGCTTCAAAATGCCTTTGTTTTTTGCACTCTTCTTTGCTTCTGATGATAGGAGACCATTAGCTGCATCTTATATGGCTGCTTGAAAGCTTTTAAGACCTCAGTCGCCACTCACTAATATAGGATGAGGAACAAGACTTTTATGTATTTTGTTGTGCCAATTGAGTCTGGTGTCCCCCAATACTATGGTCCTGAGTCAGTAGATTCATTGGATCTTTCTCCCACAGTGTCTGGCAGTCTGTGAGGGATTATTTTATTCTGTCTTGTGTTGTTTCTGTAAGGATTGAGGATATTTTGTATCACTGGTATCTGTGCAAGATTAGTCTCTGCTGAATCTGTCCTTGGTCTAGAGTATAATTCTGTTCACTGACCCCCATCTGATCTTCTCAGATGTTTGTGTGTTTATTTGTAGCCTGGTGTGTGGTGTTAATTATAATACAATATTGTGGATATACTGTTTGGTATTAGCATCTGTTGTCTATATCTTATGTGCACATTTCAGTGTCCTCCCTTTTCCTAATGCTATCATTGTGGTCACAGATTCTTTCGATTACATCCTTCCCCTTACCCACATCAGCATGTGGCCTCCAACTAGCCCCAACTTAATCCCTCCTCACCTCGATAATCTATAAAGTGGGTTCTCTTTCTAAAGCAAACCCTTCTTTGTCTTTTTACAGTCTCATACAGTATTTGTCCTTCTGTGATTGACTTATTTCACTCAGCATAATGTCCTCCAGGCTTGTCCACATTGTAAGATGATGCACGTATTCTTCATTGTTCTTTAATGTAGCATAGTATTCCATTGTGTGAATGTACCATAATTTGGTTATCCATTCATCTGTTGATGGGCATTTAGGTTGCTTCCATCTCTTTGATATAGTGAATTGTGCTGCAATGAACATAGGTGTACATATGTCTGTTTGTGTGCTGCCCCTCACCTCTTTAGGATATATTCCTAGTAATAGAATTACTGGGTCAAATGGTATTTCTATTTTCATTTTTTTTAAGGAAATGCCATACCATTTGCCACAATGATTGTACTATTTTACAATCGCACCAGCAGTGCACAAGAGTTCCATTCTCTCTGCAACCTCACCAAAATTTGTTATTTTCTGTCCTGTTGAGCTTTGCTATTATTGCTAGGTTGAGATGATATCTCATCCTTGTTTTGATCTGCATCTCTCAAATGATAGGAGCTCTGGTAGAGTAGTGCCTAAGGCACATGACTGCTAACCAAAAGACTGGCGATTCAAACCCACCAGCCACTTCTCAGAAGGAAGGCTGAGCAATCTAGTTCCATAGTGATACTGACTCGGAAACCCATTGAGGGGTTACTATGAGTTGGAGCCAACTTGACGGCACATAACAACAACTCTCTAATGACTAAAGATCACAAGCAGTTCCTCATGTGTTTGTTGGCTGCCAGGATATCCACTTTAGTGAAGTGTCTGTTTAAGTCTCTTGTCCATTTTTGAATTAGTTTTTTTTTTTGTCTGAATATTGTGAAAATGTCAATTCTACCTAAAGCAAAGTGAGTTAAAGGAGTGAGCCCACGTGGAGAGAGAGAAACCTCCCCAAAAGCCAGCACCTGGAATTCAGACTTCTAGCTTCCAGAAGATATCCGAGTAGCCCCAAGGACACTCTGGATCTGGAAGACTGAAAAGGTGCTACATTCCCCTTGTTACTCTTATACCCCACACCCGCTTGGTGAATGGAGGTTCAGCCATCTCCCACTCCCACCCACCTTCTGGGCCTGCAGGAACTCCATTCCACTCTGTGTGCTTGGTTGGAGAATGGGCACCCTGCCCTACCCTCCCCCAATTTTTTTTTTCTCTTTCTTTTTCTGGTTTTTAGTTTGCTTGCTTTTGTCTGTTTTAAAATTACTACTATTATTAATACTTTTGACCTTTTTCAGCTTTTCTCCTTTTCCCTGTTCCTGGTTGCAAAATTTTTTCTTATTTTTTTCTCATGGTTAACCCCTTCCTTGTTTTCTCTTTGCAATTTTCCCATTTTTTCTTCATTATTCTCCTCTGCCTTTTTTCTCTTATTGCCCTATCCCCAGATATGGCAAGTTTTCTTGTTTTTTTCTGCTGACATTCTTGTTTGTCCAGAGGGTGCAGCCATTTTGATTGTTTACACATGGCAGCCATTTTGGATATTTAAAGTGACAGAGGGCACAGCCATTTTGAATGTTTACTTACAAGTGGTGGCCATTTTGGATATTTAAAGTGACCAAGGGCACAGCCATTTTGAATGTTTACAAACAGCGACCATTTTGGATATTTAAAGTGACCAAGGGTGCAGCCATTTTTAATATTTACAAGTGGCAACCATTTTGGATTTTAAAGTGATAGCATTTTCATTCAAATTCCAGGGACCTAAGAACAGGCAGCAAGGTGGGAAGCAGGGAGAGGACAGAAAAAGCAAAGGGGACTGGAACAGATCAAGGAGTCAGCCACAGGGACCCAGGTGAAAACAGGGAACTCAGGCCATGCCCCCACAAGGAGCGAGTTGGGAAGG
>NW_006921645.1:1530605-1563495 GCF_000298275.1 Orycteropus afer afer | reverse complement strand
CAGTGTTCAATATTTTTGAGATGTTGAAGTTTTCTATAGATTTTGGAGATAAGTCCTTTGTCAGATATGTCATAGGCAAATATTTTCTCCCAATCTGTAGGTTCTCTTTTTATCCTTTTGATGAAGTTTTTTGATGCACATAAGAATTTAATTTTTAAAAGGTCTCAATCATCTAGCTTCTCTTCTACCTCCCATGCATCTGGGTTATGTTTGATATTCTATTTATGCCATAAATTAAATCTCCTAGATTTGCCCCTAATTTATCTTTGATTTAATTTATAGTTTTGGGTTTTACATTTAGGTCTTTATTCCAGCTTGAGTTTGTTTTTGTGTATGGAGTGAGGTATGGGACTTGTTTTCATTTTTCTGCAAGTGGATATCCAGTTTTGCCAGCACCATTTGTTAAAGAGGCTATTTCTTTCCCATTTAATGGGTTTTGGACCTTTGTCAAAGATGAGCTGTCCATAGATGGGTGGGTCTATTTCTGGACTTTCCATTCTGTTCCATTGGTCTATCTGTCTATCCTTGTACCAATAACATGCTATTTTGACTACTGTGGCTCTATAGTAGGTTTTAAGATCCAGGAATGTGAAACCTCCCACTTTGTTCTTCTTCTTCAGAAGTGCTCTGCTTATCTAATGTCTCTTTCTTTTCCATATGAAGCTAGTAATTGTTTTTTCCATGTCCTTAAACAAATTTTTTGGTATCTGGATCAGGATCACATTAAATATGCAGATTGCCTTAGGCAGTATTGACATTTTCACAATATTCAAGGCACGTTCTTCTATTATGTAGAGCCCTTGTCTATTGTAGTGTGTTATAGTTGCTTTATAGAGCTCTATTGTGTCTGTGGTAAGGTTTATTCCTAGATATTTTATTTTTTTAGTAGCTATTGTAAATGCTTTTGTTTCCCTTATTTCTTTATCAAGATCTCTTTGTTGATGTAGAAGAATCCAACTGATTTTTGTATGTTGACCTTGTATCCTGACACTTTGCTGAACCTCTCTATTAGTTGCAATAGTTTTTTTGTTGATCTCTTGAGTTTTCTGTGTATAGGATCATATCCTCTGCAAATAGAGATAGTTTTACGTCCTCTTAGCCAATTTGTATGCCTTTTATTTCTCTTTCTTGTCTTATTGCCCTGGCCAGGACTTCCAATACAATGTTAAATAGAAGTGCTGACAGAGGGCATCCCTCTCTGTTTCCTGTTCATAAGGGAAATGCCTTAAGTCTTTCTCCATTAATAATGATGTTGGCCATTGGCTTTGCATATATACTTTTTATTATGTTGAGGAATTTCCCTTCAATCCCTATTTTGCTGAGAATGGGGTTGGATTTTATCAAATGCCTTTTCTGCATCAATTGATATAATCATATGATTCTTTTGTTTTGTTTATGTGGTGGATTATTACATTGATTGTTTTTCTGATGTTGAACCATCCTTGCATACCTCATATGCATCCCACTTGGTCAGGTTTTTTTTTTTTTTTTTTGATATGTTATTGGATTCTGTTGGCTAGGATTTTGTGGAAGATTTTTGCATCTATATTCATGGGGGATATTGGTCTGTAGTTTTCCTTTTTAGTGGTGTCTTTCCCTGGTTTTGGTATTAGTGTTATGCTTGCTTCATAAAACGAGTTTGGGAATAGTCCATCTTTTTCTATGTTCTGGAATAGCTTGAGTAGTATAGGTGTCAATATTTTCTGAATATTTTGTAAAATTCTCCAGTGAAGACATCAGGGACAGGACTTTTTTTTCTGGGGGGGTTTTTTTTTTTTTTTTTTTTTTTTTTTATGACCTGTTCAACTTCTTACTTTGTTATAGGTCTGTTCAAGTATTCTGTCTCTGAATGGGATAGTGTAGGTAGATCTTCTGATTCTAGAAACTTGTCCATCTCTTCTGGGTTCTCAAATCTGTTGGAGTAGAGTTTTTCATAATATTCTGTCAGTATCTTTTTTATTTCAGTTGGTTCTGTGTGATGACACCCTTTTAGTTTACTATTCTTGTAATATGCATCTTCTCTTTCTTTTCTTTTGTTAGATTTGCCAATGGTTTGTCAGTTTTGTTAATCTTTTTGAAGAATCAGCTTTTTCCTTTGTTGATTTTCTTTTTATTGTTTTCTGGCTTTCTGTTTCATTTATTTCTGCTCTATTTTAATTATTTCTTTACTTCTCGATACTGTAGGATTCTTTTGTTGTTCTTTTTCTAGTTGTTGGAGTTGTTGAGTTAGAATACTGATTTTTTTTCCTCTTTTTTATGTATGCATTTATTGCTATAAACTGTCCTCTGAGTACTGCTTTTGCTATGTCCCATTGGTTTTGGTATGATGTATCTTCATTCTTGTTTGTTTCTAGGAACTGTTGATTTCACTTTTTATTTCTTCTATTACCCAGTAGTTTTTGAGCAGTGAAGTGTTCAACTTCCACATGTTTGATGTTTTTTTCCTTAGTCTTCCTATTATTGATTTTCAATTTTATAACATTGTGGTCTGAGAAGATGCTTTGTAGTATTTCAATGTTTTTCAATTTATTGAAGCTTGTTTTATGTCCTAATGTATGATCGATTTTGGAGAAGGATCCATGTGCACTGGAGAAGAATTTGAATTGTGCTTTTGTTGGGTGGAATGCTCTGTATATGTTTATGAGGTCAAGTTGGTTGATCATGTTGTTGAGTTCTTCTGTATCTTTTTTGAGTTTTTTTTCTAGTTGATCTATCCCTCCTTGAAAGTGATGTGTTAAAATCTCCTACTACTATTGTAGAGTTGTCTATTGTCCCTTTTAATTCAATTAATATTTGCTTCACATATTTCAGAGCACTTTCATTGGGTGCATAGATATTTATTTTCATAATGTCTTGGTCAATTGACCCTTTCATCAGCATATAGTGTCCTTTTTTGTCTCTTATGTTGTTTTCCACCTTAAAATCTATTTTATCAGAAATTAATATTGCCATTCCTGCTCTCTGATGGTTACCATTGGCTTAGTATTTTTTTTCCCACTTCTTAACTCTTAATATGTTTTTATCTTTGTGTCTGAGGTGGGTCTCTTGTAAGCAGCATATCGATGGGTCTTCTTTTCTTATCCAGTCTGCCACTCTCTTTCTCTTGATTGGTGTATTTACTCCATTCACATTGAGTATAATTAGTGATAAGTATGAATGGATTGCAGTCATTCTGTTTTTTTTTTTTTTTTGCTGTGTTGTTGGAGTTTCCTTGGTCTATATACTTTTCTGTGCTGAGGTTGTTTTGTTGTGAAGTGCTTCCTTTCTTTTCCTCTTTATTGTTGGTTTTGTGCTTACTAAACCTATATGTTTTCCTTCTTCTGCATTTGCTTAGGGGGATTGTTAATTTTCTCTGTGGTTACATTGGAGTGAATTTCTGTCTCTATATTTTTAGAACAATCGATTCTAGGAGGACATTGTCCTGTTTTCCTCTCCATTTGGAAGTTTGTACCTAGAAGATTTATTCCCTCTATTTGGTTAGTTGCTGTTGTCTTGTGAAGATTAGCTTCCTTGATTTTTAGTGTACAATGTTTTATGATCTTATTTTGAGTGTCTAGTGCTGATTAGGTTTTAGTGTTGATGTCATGTGTTCTGCTTTTGTTGTTCTCTTTTGTGTGTTCTGTACTGGAAGGACTTAAACATGTCTTGTAGGGTTGGTTTGGCTTTCACAAATATCTTATTTTCTGTTTGAGAATGTCTTCATTTCACCCTCATATTTGATGGATAATTTGGCTGGATATAGGATTCTTGGTTGGAAGTTCTTTTTCTTCAGTGTTTTATATATATTGTTCCATTGTCTTCTTGCCTACATGGTTTCTTATGAGTAATCAGAGCTCAGCCTAACTGTTTTATTATTATAAGTAATATTTCTTTTGTGCTGGGCAGCTCACACATTCTTTCTTTGTCTTTGGTTTTAGAGAGTTTGATTATGATATGCCTCGGTGTTTTTCTCTTGGGATCTATCCTGTATGGTGTTCTATGAGCTTCTTGAACAAATATCTTTTCTTCCTTCATGATATGGGGGAAATTTTCTGTTAGTAGGTCTTCCACAATTTTCTCAGTGTTTTTTTTCACCTCCTTTTGTTCTGGAATTCCAATGAGACGTACATTGTTTCTTTTCATGCCTTCCCATATAACTCTTAGGTTATCTTCATTTCTCTGAAATCTTTGTTCTTATTTTTCTTTGTACAGGCTGGTGTCCAGGGATTTGTCTTCTAGTTGGGAAATGTGTTCTTCAGCCAGTTCTATCCTATTATTTTGTGCTTCCACTGCATTGTGAAATTCTGTAATTTTGGTATTCATCTTCTGAATTTCTAACTGCTGTTTTTGTATGACTTCGGATTGTGAATTTATCTTGTTATTTTGTTCTTGAATGGTTTTCCTGAGTTCTTCCAGGGTACTGCGTGTTCTCCTTGCTCCTGTTTGATATTTCCTTCAGCTTTTGTAGAGTTCTATAAACATATCTTCTAAATTCCTTCTCAGATAATTCTATTGCCTCCTCTTCCTCCATGTTTAATAAGACATTTGTTTGGATTTTACTTGTAATGTCTTATCCTGTTTTTTATGTTTTTGTTTTTGTTTTGAGGTTGCCTGTTGTTTCATAGACATTTTGAAGTTGTCTTTAACTGTTAGTTATGTATTGATTTGTTTTGTCATGGTTTTATGATTTAATATTTTGAAAAGGTGGAGCTGGTGTATTTTATTTTTTGGCTATTAATTCAGGTGTGCTGGGTTGCTCTGCAGTTTTCTTTGTGATGATGGAATTGCTGTGTGGAATGTGGATGCAGGTCTCTGTCATAAAGAGAGTTTAGGATTTGAACTGACAGGTGTTATGGTGGCTGAATGTGGTTTTTCTATTGAATGAGGCAGGGTAGAGGTAGAGGAATTGGGAGGAAAAGATAAAAAAAAAAAAAAAAAACAAGCTCCATGGTGCCAGGAACAGTTTCTAAGGCTTTGAGCAGGCTGCTATTGATGACGTGATACTGTTACTCACAAGCCTGCAACTCAAGTTCAGCAAAGACTCCAATTGTTAGGGGACCATCACCTTCCGTCAGGTTCAGACTGATGCAAAAAGCCCGCTCTCTAGGCCCCTCTGTGTCAAAAAGCTGACCTATGAAAACTGCCCCAATACACGATCCATGATGAGAGTTTGTCCCAGGGCCCACCCACTTGCGGCATTAGTGTTCTCTCTGCTTGCGCTTCAATAGTACCAAAGCCAGAGAGATCTCTGCTCCCTCCCAGTGGTCCCAAGTCCCAAGTTTACCAATAAAAGCAGGTGCTGAATGTAGATCTGTGGAGTGGCCACAGGTTCTCTGGTGTGGTGTCTTCTCTCCACTGCCCCAGGGAGGTTTCCAATATCCTTTTCTCCCGCAGGTAAGTGATCTGTAGGGCAGGTTCACCTGTTTTTGTTATTTTTTTCCTCTCTGGGTAATTGTGCTTTCCCTTTTTTCTTTATAATCCTACTCCCCTGAGTTTGGTGAACTCCAACTTAATGAACTGTTCAGAGCACCAGAATCCTCATTTCAAACTGCTGCACCTAGTTGTTCAGGCACTAAGATGCTAGAGGGAACTAGCATGTGCACTATAGGAGAGATGCCATTTTTCCAAACTTCTCTTCCTTTTGCTTTAAGTACTCACTATTAAAGAACAAGGAGCTCTGGTGGCATAGTGCCTAAGGCATTTGACTGCTAACCAAAAGGCTGGTGGTTCAAACCACTTCTTGGAAGGAAGGTTGGGTAATCTACTCCCATAGTGATACCACCTCGGAAACCCAAGGAAGGGTCACTATGAGTCAGGTTCAACTCGACAGCAGTGTGTGATTCAAGCGCAAGTTTCAAAGTCTCTTCTGACATTCATTTCGGTTGCTTGCTTCTTTCCTGTCTTTAAAATTGTCTTTTGCTTCCCTCACATATGATGTGCTTGATGTTATTCCACAAATTGTCAGTTCTTCAGCCACTGGTGTTTAATGCTTCAAATCTATTCTTCAGAATTTCTAAATTCAGGTGGGACATAATCAAGGTCATATTTTGGCTCTCATAGGTTTCTTTTAATTTTCTTCAGCTTCAACTTGAACTTACATATGAGCAATTGATGGTCTGTTTCACAGTCAGCTCCTAGCTTTGTTTTGACTGATATTGAGCTTCCCCATCCTCTCTTTGCATAGATGTAGAGGATTTGATTCCTGTTTATTCCATCTGGTGTTTCCACATGTATAATTGTCATTTATGTTGTTGAAAAAAAGTATTTGCAATGAATAGGTCATTTTTGTTGCTGTTGTTGTGTGCCGTCGAGTCAAACCCGACTCATAGCGACCCCTCCTTGGGTTTCCGAGGCAGTATCACTACGGAAGTAGGATTGCCCAACATTCCTTCCGAGGAGTGGCTGGTGGGTTTGAACCGCCAGCTGTCTGGTTAGCAGGCAAGTGTCTTAGCCACTATGCATTAGTCTTGTAAAATTCTATCATGTGATCTCCAGCATATTCCAACTGCTGATTCTTCTAGTTTGTTTCCAAGTTTTGTATTCCAATCACAAGTAATTATCAATACATCTTGATTGCATGTTTGGTCAATTTCAGACTGCAGAAGTTGGTAAAAATATTCAATTTCTTCATCTTTCATTTTGGTGTTTGGTGCATAAATTTGAATATTATCTGTATTAACTGGTCTTCCTTGTAGGTGTGTGGATACTATCCTATCACTGACAGCATTGTACTTCAGGATACATCTCGAAATATTTTTGATTATGAATTCACCACCATTCCTCTTCGATTTGTCATTCCCAGCACGGTAGACCATATAACTGTCTGAATCAAAATAGCAATACCAGTCCATTTCAGCTCACTAATTCCTAAGCTTTTGATATTTATGCATTCCATTTCACTTTTGACAGCTAATTTTCCTAGATTCAAATTTCATACATTCCATGTTCTGATTATTAATGAACAATCATCTATTTATTCCCATTTTGAATGGTGCCCCATCAGCAAATGGGAGGTCCTAAAAGCTTTACTCCATCTATTTCATTAAGGTTGCCTCTACTTTAAGGGGCAGCCTTTCCCCAGTTATATCTTGAGTGCCTTCCAACCTGAGGGGCTCATCTTCAGGCACTGTATCAGACAATATTTCATAGCTATTCATAAACTTTTCCAGTAATATATCAGAAAGTGTTTCATCACTATTCATTAGGTTTCCAGTGGCCATTTTTTTCAGAAGTGGATGGCCTCGTCCTTCTTCCCAATGTGTCTTAGTCTGGAAGCTCTGCTGAAACCAGTTCACTGTGACTGACCCTGCTGGCATTCAAAATGCTGGTAGTTTAGCTTCCAGGCTCACAGCAACACACAAACCAACACGGTATGACAAACTGACAGATTAGTGGTGGAAAATAAGCTAACAAGGCTGAAAATAGAGAATCAGGGGCAATGTTCTATAAAAGACAACTACAAAGCAAAGAGAAGGAATAAATGGTAAAATTGTAGAACTTCAAAAAGAGAAGAAATCAGGACAATATCCATATAGAACAGGTTGTTTCAAACTCATGGAAGAGAAAAATTAATTACAGGGTAACCACAAAGAAAATCAATAAGCCTCCTAATCAAACTAAGAAAGAAGAAAATCACAATGACTTAGTAAACACAAAATCAACAACAACAAAGAAGATGAAAAGAAAATTCAATAAAAAAATTAACCCTGCACAGAAAAATATTTGGAAAGAGAAACCATCAACACCACAGCAAAAAAACAAAAGAATGACAGCAGTAAATTTATACCAATCATTAATTACACTGAATATGAATAGACTAAAGGCATGATCTCTGGTAGCATAGTGGCTAAGGCACTTGACTGCTAACCAGAAGGCTGGTGGTTCAAACCCACCAGCCACTCCTCGGAAGGAAGGTTGGGCAATCCTACTTCCATAGTGATACTGCCTCGGAAACCCAAGGAGGGGTTGCTATGAGTCAGGGATGAATCAACAGCACATAACAACAACAACAACAAAGGCATGAGTAAAGAGAAAGAGGGTGGCAGAATGGTAAGAAAACAGCATATGCTGGCTACCTTAGGCTCACCTTAGATACCAAGATAAAAACAAATTAAAAATCAAACAGTGGAAAAAATATATCAAGCTAATGGCAACCAAAAAAGAGCAGGGTGGTGATATTAATTTCTATTCAAGGTAAAAAACTGCGTAAGGGACATAGAAAGGCATTATTTAATGATAAATGGGTCAATCTAATAAGAGGATATAACCATAATAAATACCTATGCATCCAGTGAAAGAATTTGAAAATACATAAACTAAATATTAACAGAATTGTAAAGAGGAATAGACAACTCCACAACAGTGGTAGGAGACTTTAACACACCACTTTCAATGAAGGACAGAACAACTAGAAAGAAACTTAAAGATACAGAAAATCTCAACAACACGTTCAACCAACTTTACCTTATAGACACATACAGAACACTCCACCCCCCAAAATATCTATTAAACATTTTTTTTCCAGTGCACACAGATCATTTTCCAGATTAGGCCATATGTCAGGTCACAAAGCAAACCTCAATAAATTTTAAAAAATCTAGATACTATGAAACATCTTCTCAGATCACAACACTGTAAAGTGAGAAATTAGTAATAGGAAGATCAGGGAAAACACATCAAATACCTGGAAACTGAAAACACCCTGCTCAAAAACTACAAGGTAACAAAAGAAATAATAAAAAAAAAACATAGAAGTAAACAAGAATGAAAATATAACATACCATAACCTTTGGTATGCAGTGAAGCAGTACTGATAGGTAAATTTATAGCAATTAAAGCACACATCAAAAAAGAAAAAAGAGTCGACATCAATGTTTAACCAAGCAACTCCTACAATTAGAAAAAGAGCAACAAAAAAAACATACAGTCTCCAGAAAAAAGGACATTATAAACATTAGAGGAAAAATAAATGAAACAAATAAACAACACAAAGAATCAACAAGACTAGAAATTGGTTCTTTGCAAAGATTAACCAAATTGACAAACCACTGGCAAATTTAACTAAGAAAAAGAAAAAAGAAGACATAAATAACATGAATAAGAAATGAAATGGGAGGTGTTACAACAGAAACATCTAAATTAAAAAGTTAATAACAGAATACTGTACTCCAACAAATATGAAAACTTTGAAGAAATGGACAAATTTCTAGGAACACAAAAGCTATATAAACTAGATAGAAAATTTGAACAGATTCATAACAAAGAAAATTTAACAGGTCAGAAAAAACTTCCAAAAACAAAACAAAAGTTCCTGATACAAACACATAACCCTGATACCATAGTCAGGCAAAAATAGCATTAAAAATGGAAATTACAAACTAATATCCCTCATGATTATAAATACAAAAATATTAAAAAAAAAATCCTAGCCAGCAGAATCAAGAATCAAACACAATATCAAAATAAATAAATGAAGAAAGAAAGAAATACGTAATATAATACATCACAACCAAGTGGAATTCATACCAGATATGGAAGCATGGTTCAAAATTAGGAGAACAATCAACATAATCCAATGCATTATGAAAACAAAGGAAAAGAAACACATGATCATAGCAATTGATGCAGATAAACCACTTGATAAAATCCAAAAACCATTCCTGATAAAAAAACTTTCAGCAAAATAGGAATAGGAAAGAAATTCCTCAACATAATTAAGGGCATATATGAAAACAAATGGCTGATGTTATTCTTAATGGAAAGAGACTGAAAGCATTTCCCTTGTGAATGGGAACTGGACAAGGATGCCCTCTATCACAACTTCTATTCAACATTTGTATTGGAAGTCCTAGCCAGGGCATTAAGGAGGCAAAAAGGGAAATAACAGGCATCCAAATTGGAAGGGAGAAGTAAAACTATAACTATTTGTGGGTGATATGATCCTATACATAGAAAATCCCAGAGGCTCAGCAAGAAAACTGTTTGGAAATAATTGAAAGATTCAGCAAAGTGACAGATTACAAGATCAACATACAAAATCAATTGCATTCCTTTACATAGGCAAAGAGATATCTGAAAGGAAATAAGGAAAACAATACCATTTACCATAGCTATAAAAATGAGAAAATACATAGGAATAAATCTAACCAGAGACATAAAATGTCTATACAAAGAAAACTATAAAACACTAGTACAGGAAAATAAAAGAGACCTATATAAATGCACACTTTTTTTCTTTTTAATACTTTAAAGAGGTCTTTTGCAGCAGATTTGGCAAGTGCAATACATCATTTGATTTCCTGATTGCTGCTTCCTTCAAAATTCATTGTGAATTTAAGTAAAATAAAATCTCTGACAGCTTCAATCTTTCCTCCATTTACTGTGATGTTTCTTATTAGTCCAGTTGTAGCGATTTTTGTTTTCTTTATGTTGAAGTGTAATCTTTTATCTTCATCCTTGAGTGCTTCAAGTCATCTTCACTTTTAGCAAGTAAAGTGTGTCATCTGTGTATGGTAGGTTGTTATGTAGTTGTCCTCCAATGCTGATACCATATTCTTCTCCATTTACTCCAGCTTCTTGGATTATTTGCTCAGCACACAGATTGAATAAGTATGGTGAAAGGATACAATTCTGATATACACTTTTCCTGAATTTAAACCATGTAGTGTCCCCTTGTTTGAATGATTGCCTCTTGGTCTATATACAGGTTTCTCATGAGCACAATGAAGTGTTCAGCAATTCCAATTCTTTGCAATGTAATCCACAGTTTTTTTTGTTTTTGTTTTTGTTTTTATGATCCTCATATGAATGCCTTTGCATAGTCAATAGAACACAGGTAAACATCTTTCTGGTATTCTTTGCTTTCAGTCAAGATCCATCTGACATTAACAATGATATCCTTTTTTCCATGCCCTCTTCTGAATCCACCTTGAATTTCTGGCAATTTCCTGTGACTATACTGCTGCAACTTTTTTTTAAATTATCTTAAGCAAAATTTCACTCACATGTGATATGGATATTGTTCAGTTGTTGTTATGTGCCATCAAGTCAGCCCTGACTAATAGCGACCCCTCCTTGGGTTTCTCAGGCATTATCACTACAGAAGTAGATTGCCCCATCTTCCTTCCAAGGAGTGGCTGGTGGGTTTGAACCACCAGTCTTCTGGTTAGCAGTCAAGTGCCTTAGGCACTATGCTACCAGAGCTCCTATGTTGTTCAGTAATTTTCACATTCTGTTGGATCATCTTTCTTTGGAATAGGCACAATATTGATCACTTATAGTCAGTTGGGTAGGTAACCTTCTTTCTAATGTCTTGGCACAAATGAGTAAGCACCTCCATTGCTGCATATTTTTGTCAAAACATCTCAATGGGTATCCCACCAATTCCTAGAGCCTTGTTTTTCATCAATGCCTTCAGTGCAGCTTGGACTTCTTTCTTCAATGTCATTTTTTTTTTTTTTTTAATCATAGGCTACCTCCTGAAATAACTAAACATTAACCATTTCTTTTTGGTGCAGTGATTTTGTGCATTCCTTCCATCTTCCTTTATGCCTCCTGCATCATTCAATATTTTTCCTATAGAATTCTTCAACATTGTTACTGAAAGCTTGATTTTTTTCTTCAGTTCTTTCAGCTTGAGAAATGTTGAGCTTGTTCTTCCCTTTTACTTTTCTAATTCCAGATCTTGGCACATTTCATTGGAATACTTTGTCTTTTAGAGTTGCTCTTGGAAATCTTCTATTCAGATCTTTTATTTCATTACATAATGGAAGTAAAGAAGAATATGTCTGGAATACAGGAGATTCTTTAGGATGTCATTTAGTGTTATCATGCCCTGTGATTAATTCAGTAGAAAATTACAGCAACTTCCTAAGAAATTTGACTGCTAACCAGAAGGCTGTCAGTTCAAATCCTCCAGCTACCCCCTGGAAGGAAGGTTGGACAATCTACTTCCGTAGAGATACTGCCTCAGAAACCCAAGGAGGGGTCACTATGAGTTGAAATCAACTCAACGGCAGTGAGTTGATCCTGATATGACTCTTAATGGCTCAGACCCTTCAGGAATGAAGGTTTGGGTCACCCCACCAGGCAAAGGACAACAACCAGCTGAGGTGCTTGCTGAGGGCAAGGAAAGTCTGGAATGGGTGGTAGAAGATAGTACTGCATATCAGCTATGACCATGTTACCAGTTGCAGAAATGAGCACTGTGATTGTTATATTTCTTCATTGTATATGTGCATGAAGTATTTTTGTTTCCTTCTGTTATGAACTATGAAAAGTGAACAGGGTTGATGTGTTTTGGTTGTACATGTGTTAGTGTATCATGTTAGGTGCAAATATGACTTTATAGTTATACTTATTTAGAGATTATATATGGTCAAGGAGATGTGTACAACTGCCAAGTTGACAAGGGGTGGACTGTGATAGTTGAAATTGTGTGTTAACTTGGCTGGACCAGAATTTGGAGTGGTTTAACCAGTTATGATGTGGGTTATTCCCATGATGAGATTGGATGTATATGTTTTGAGCAGATAATCTGTTGAAAGGAACTTTCCCTAAGGGTGTGTCCTGCTTCCAATATATTTATGGATATCCTGGGAAAAAGAGACACTTTTCTGTGGATTGAGATCTTGTTGTGCTGCCTAAAACTGTCTGTGAATGAAAAATCCACCATTCGGCCTGGAGATCTTGGATTCATCATTCATTGGAATCAACAACTGGTATACTGCCTGCCAACCTTGAGCTCATCAGCCCTTGCAGCTGCATGAGTTGGGAAAAGCCTCCAGCTTAATGTTTGATCCAAGAACTTGGGACTTGTCAACTTCTATGAATGTGTGAACCATTTTCCTAAGATAATTTCTCTCTCTCTCTCTTTCTCTCTCTAAGCTTTACCAGTTTTGCTTCTCTAGAGAACCCAGACTAACACAATCAAACATCATTTTACATACTTTGGTTATGTTGTCAAAAGGGACCAGTCCCTGGAAAAGGATATCATGCTTGATAAATTAGAGAGCGAAAAAGATGATGACTCTCAATAAGATGGATTGACACAGTGGCTGCAATGATGAACTCAAACATAAAATACTGTGAAGATGTCACAGGACTGTGCAATATTTCATACTGTTGTACATAGGGTTGCTATGAGTCAGAGCCAACTCAACAACACCTAAAAACAACAAGAAGACAAATGGAAGAACATACCATGTTCATGGATAGGAAAAGTGAATATTGTGAGAATGTCAATAATACCCAAAGCAATCTATATATTCAATTCAATCCTTATCCATATTCCAGAAATATTCTTTAAAGGTATGAAAAAAAACAAATCACTAATTTTATAGGGAGAGGAAAGAGAACCCTCAGGGCAAAGCGCTACTGAAAAAGAAGAACAAAATAGGAAGTCTCATACTTCCTGTTCTCGAAACCTACTATACAGCCACAGTAGTCAGAACATCCTTGTATCGGCACAATAACAGACACATAGACCAATGGAAGAGACTTGAGAACCCAAATGTAAATCCATCCACCTAGGGACTGCTGATTTTTAGCAAAGGGCCAGAATCCATTGAATGAGGGAAAGACAATCTCTTTAACAAATGCTGCTGACAAAACTGGATATACATTTGTAGAAAAATGAAACAAGATCTACACCTTACATCATACCCACAGACAAACACAAGAGGAATCAAAGACCAAAATGTAAAACCTAAAACTATAAACACCAATGGAAGCAGCAATCAGGATGTCAGACAATGTATAACACTGCTGGAATCAGCTGCAAAATACCTCTTTCAAGTGCTGAAGAGTAGAGATGTCTCCTTGAGGACTAAAATACACCTGATACAAGCCATGGTATTTTCATTCACCTCATATGCATGTGAGAGCTGGACAATGAATAAGGAAAATTGAAGAAAAGTTGATGCTTTTGAGTTGTGATACTGGTGAAGAATGCTGAAGTACCATAGACTGCTAAAAGAACTAACAAATATGTCCTGGGATAAGTGCAGCCAGAATGCTGCTTGGAAGTGAGAACAGCTAGACTTTGTCTCACCTGCTTTGGTCATGTTGTAAGAAGGAACCAATCCCTGGAGAAGGATATCATGCTTGGTAAAGTGGAAGGTCAATGAAAGAGGGGAAGATCCTCAATGAAATGGATTGACACAATGGCTGCAATGATGGCTCAATGCTATACCAGCAAGTATTGTGGATCTGGCACAGGCCTGGGCAGTGTTTCATTCTGCTGTACATGGGGTAGCTATTAGTTGGAGATGACTTGATGGCACCTAACAACAACAACAACAATAAAGATCATCAAAGAAATAATAGGGGTAAACTTAGGGGCCTTAGTTTCTGGCATAAATAGACTATCAAACACATCCAAAAATACACATACAGCAGAAAATAAACTAGATGACTGGAACACTCTAAAACTTAAATTCTTAAATGCTTCAGAAGACTTCTTCAAGTAAAAAGAGAACCTACGGAGTGGGAAAATATATTCGGTAATGACATACCCAACCCAATAACATTTTATAGAAAATGTTAACACCTCAACAACAAAAGGACAAACAATCCAATTGAGAAAATGGTGGAGAATATGAAAAGACACTTCACCAAAGAAGTTCAGGCAGCCAACAAATAAATACATGAAGAAATGCTTCAGATCATTAGCCATTAGAGAGATGTAAATGAAAACAACAATGAGATATCATTTCACCCCAGCAATAATAGCAAAGTTCAACAAGACAGAAAACAACAAATTCTGGTGAGGATGTGGAGGAATTGGAACTCTTATGCACTGCTGGTGTGACGGTAGAATGGTGCAACCACTGTGGAAAATTGTATGTCACTTCCTTAGAAAGCTGGAAATAGAAATACTGTTTGATCCAGCAATCCTACTACTAGGTATATATCCTAAAGAAATGAGAGCTGGAGCTGAATAGATATATGCATACCCATGTTCATCACAGTACTATTCACAATAGCAAAGAGATAGAAACAAACTCAGTGCCCATCAACAGATGAACGGATAAACAAACCATGGTACGCACATAATGGAATACTATGCAACATTATAGAATAATGACAAATCCGCAAAACACCTCATAACATGGGTGAACTTGGACTATATTATGCTGAATGAAATAAGTCAATCACAAAAGGGCAAATATTGTATGAATCCATTATTACAAAAAATCAAGTAAATATTTACACGTGGAGGGAAATATTCTCTGACGATTATCAGGGTTAGCAAGGGATGGGAGGAGAGGGGAGGAGAAGGGAGAGAAAATTACTAACTAGGTAAGACACATGTATTAATTTAGGTGAAGGGAGAGGCAATATACAAACAATGGATTTCCAGCATAATATTACTAAGGAAAAAGAAGACACAGGTGTTTTAAGAGTTTGACAACAGTAAACACTATTACATACATGATACTGCATAATATATGATAACAAACAATCTATGAGTAGATCCATAGGTAAACAGACAAGATGATCAGGTATGGGTAGATGGATGGGATTAAACCCATCAGCATAAATGTAGGTTTTGCAGATATTTCACACATGTATTTGTATGTGCTATAGAACTCTCCATGTATGCAGTAGAGCTAACGAGTAAAAGTTATGAAAGCTTAGTCATAACCAAACACCTTGAAGGAATGAGTTTCTGGGCCTGTGGGCTCAGGACCATAGTTTCAGGGGACATCAAGTCAATTGGCATAACATAATCCAAAAAGACAATATTCTACTCCTGCTTTGGTGAGTAGCCACTGGAGTCTTAAAGGCTTGTGAGAAGCCATCTAAGGTTCAACTATTGGTCTTGCCTTGTCCAAACCAAAGAAGGGTGAAGAAAATCAAAGATGCATGTAAACAATTAGTCCCAGGGGCAAGTGGACCACATGAACCTCAATCTCCATGACTCTGGACCAGAAGAACTACATGGTGCCTGACTACCACTGCCAAACACTCTGAAAGGGATTAAATAGGGGATCCTGGATAGAGTGGGAGAAAAATGTGGAACAAAACTCAAAGTAGTAAAAGGCACCAGATTTACTTTCAAGAGATGTCCCTTCACCCTTCAAGCCTGGAACTGAACTCACTGACATGGCTCATCTTTCAGCCAAACGATAGACAGGCTTATGATGTGAACAAAAACACCAAGGAAGTATGCGTTCCTTTGAACAACCAAACATAAGGGATCAAAAGGGCAGCATTTGCCTGGAGATAAAGCTCAGAACATGGAAATGGATAGGAAAGGACAAAAGGAATTAGTAACTACAGGGAGGAAGTGGAAAAGTGCTTTTGCATTGCAGAGATTGAAATCAATGTCATGAAGCAAATGTGAATGAACTGTTGAATAGAAAACCAATTTGTTCTGTGAACTTTCACCCAAATCACAATAAAAAGTTAAAAAAAAAAAAAAAAAACTATAAAAAAGAAAACCTTATGGACCACAATTGTCTGATCCTATTGTGCATGAGATATCATCATGAGGCAGTGGCCAACTTGAGGTCATCTAACAACAATTCTTGCCTCTTAAAATTATTGTTTCTGAAATGTAAAATCCTGTGTTTGCCATATTTTTGTTAAAAAATGTTTGTTTCTTTTCTGACTCAGAGGGCATGTGCAGTAGCTAACAAAAGTGAAATAAATATCCACTGTGCAGTATAAAAGGAAAAGTGGCCAGAGATGGTAATGTCATTTAATGTTGTTGCCTCCTCCTCCCTGGTCCTATGCTCTACTGGATGACTGTTTACTTCTCTTTATCAGTCTCCTCTCAGAGCAGGTCCCCACTCTTCCCTTGATATGCCTATCATCCAGATTGTTGCCCATGACACTTACCTTCATTTCCAAGGACTAATTCATTCTCCTCCTTGGCATCAACAGGGCTGCCAAAGGCCCCATCTCCATTTCTACTCTCCAGTACCAGAAGAACAAACAAATCTGTACTGGAAGGAGTACAGCAGGAATTCTCCTTGGAAGCAAGAATGGCCAGAATTCATCTCATCTACTTTGGTCATGTTGTCAGAAGGGACCATTCCCTGGAGAAAGATATCATTCCTGCTAAAGTACAGGGTCCGCAAAGAAGGAGAAGACCCTCCACAAGATGGATTGGCACAGTGGCTGCAATGATGGGCTCAAGCACAGCAAGGATTGTGGGGATAGCACAGGACTGGGCAATGTTTTGTTCTATTGTACATAGGGTCACTATGTGATAGAACTGACTCAATAGCACCTAAAAACAACAACATTGCTGTCTTGAACAACAGACATTTTCAACTTATTTGGGTGATATTTTCACTTAAATATCCTGCAGGCATCTCAAATTAAATGGATTCAAGATTATTATTCTATTTCTCCCAAACCTGTTTCTCTTCCTATATTCCATATCACATTCAACATTACCACAGTAATTGAATATTTTAAGCTAAAGCTTTTAGTAACACCTCTCTTTTTCTCTCCTCTGTGCACATCCAGCCACTCAACAGTCCTATTGAATTTAATTCACACATATTTTTCAAATCCAAACCAGAGTTCTTATAACTTCTCTCCTGCTTGTTTAAAATAATTCCCACCTAGGTTTTCTTGCTTCTAATTCCATAGCTCTCCAGTTTACCCCACCCTCTCAGTAGGATCAAAGTTATCTTTTTAAAATCCACATTGGACCTTGTTGCTTCCTAACTCAAAAACCTTCACTATATCCCCACTACCTCCAAGTTAAAGCTCAAACTGCTTAGCTTAGCATTTAAAATCATTTAGGCCTTTAACAATCTCTCCAACTTCATGCTCCAACTTTTCTCCCTCTCTTTCCTTTTCCTCTCTCAATGTTTACAGTTCTTTGTGCCTCTAATCCTTTGTATCTCCTGTCTCTTCTGTTTCAAACAGTCCTTCAACACCCATTCTTTAACACTCAGCCTGATTTTACTTCTTTTGCTTAGACACAATGAAAACTATATTATCTGTGACTTCATCTGTTATAGCACTTAACACCTTGTACTATTGGTTTTCATACTCCTTCCTATCATCTCTGCAACTTCACTGTGCACTGCAATATTTGGAATACCTTAGCACAAGGGATATACCACTGAACAAATGAACAACATCCCAATGACAGATGGTTTAATACTTATGAACAGGTTCACCAAAGCTAGGGTGTCATGAATGGGGTCACTCCAAGGGCTCATGGCAGATGAGCACAAGGAAACTGTCACGAACACCCCAATACTTCAGTGAAGGATTTGGGAGTCAGAATGGGGTATTGCTCCAAAAGAAGCTCTGGAGTATAAGGAGGTCTTTTCACCCTCTGGGAGAAGCTTCAGAGTGAACTTTCCATATACAGAATCTTGTACTCTGGATGACTTAAAACTTCTCAAGATAAGTCTTGTTTGTTGTTGTTGTTGTTGTTATGTGCAGTCAAGTCAGACCCGACTCATAGCGACCCCTCCTTGGGTTTCTGAGGCAGTATCACTACAAAAGTAGATTGCCCCATCTTCCTTCCAAGGAGTGGCTGGTGGGTTTGAACCGCCAGTCTTCTGGTTAGCAGTCAAATGCCTTAGGCACTGCACAACCAGAGCTCCTAATTCTTATTTAGTTGACACTAAATTAGGAAAGCTGAATTATATAAATGCTTGTTAGTGTTACTACATTGAGGAGCCATGATGGTGTGATAGTTCAGCACTTTCTTGGCTACTAACCAAGAAGTGGATGGTTCAAACAAACTATCTGCTCCAAGGTAGAATGTAGCAGTCTGCTTCTGTACAAGTTACAGCCTTGGAAACCCAAAGGGGCAGTTCTACTCTGTCCTATAGGGTCACTATGAGTAAGAATTGACTCAACGGCAATGGATTTGGTTTGGGTTTGGTATAACCATTATTACCTTGATAAAAGATTTAAAAACAAGGTCAGCAGAAAATGATCAAGGTGGTGGAAGACATAGGGAGGAGCACAAGTGTTAGAGGCAACAAAGGTGAATCCTATTATGTATACAATCCTGTAATGATAGTAAAAACAATCATTTATGAGTGGAAAAAATATAAGAACCTGTGACTACATGTCTTTTTCATGTGTTTCATGTTATTTAGGCCAGTTCAAGAACTGCAATGACAAAATTTAATTCTGGTATTTCATTTTTTTTTTTTTTTTTGATTAAAAATCTAGAGTGCTAATATGACAGCCAAACAAATCTGTGAAGTAAAAGATGAAGATGATGATGATTCACTAACAGTATCAGAGACCTCAACCAGTGGTTTGAAAATATTCCTTTAGGCAGCAGATGATGAGGAGTGGGTGGGTGGAGCTTCAAGAAGTATTTTACTTTGTACTTGGTTCACCTGATTGTGTCAAAAATCTGGTACTGTGTACTGAACAGACAGAGTGGGCACATTGAGTGTAGAAGCATCACTACCCAGAAGTGACCAATCAAAAGCTCAACTCCTCCAACAGGACAACACTTCAGAGCATTTAATGAAGGTGAACATTCTGAAATTTGTCAGAGTTGACATTCTACAACATGTCAAGTGGAGCTTAGACCTTTCAAGATCAGTTTGTTCTGATCTGAGACAACATATGAGTTGGATGGCAATTTAAGATATTTAACCAAGTCAAAATATCCTAAAACAAATTATTTACCTCCAAATATGAGTATGGGTAGGTAAGTGCTTCCAGATTACACTGCTTGCAGAAAGATAGGTTACTGTCATAAAAAATGAAAGCCATCTATTTTAGAAAATAACTTTTGAAAGACTTTATTAGATCATTTTAACTTATTCTTTCTCCTGGGAACCTATTTATTCAATAGATAATTTTCAAAAGCTGAAATATTGACTCAATTTGAGGAAAAAAATAGAATTTTTCTCGTTTCTTTTCTTTTCCCCAATGTTAGAGTTATGCATGGTCATACTTATGCCACTTCTCTGTTATATTACAGAATTTCCTTGACAATCTGTCAATTCCCAGCAGACCTTCAAATTTCAGGTCTATGTCCAGCAACATGTAATCATAAGGCATGGAGGTAGGAGCTTTTTGTGTGAAAAACCAAAGATGTGCTTCCTAGGGAGCTTACCACCCAGTGAGCAAAACATAATGCAGATCTGGATGTCAGCTGAGACACTTGTCTTCCTTGAGATCTAAGCTGGAAATTGGAAGTCCAATTTCCTCTTTAACTTTTCTGTGAATTCTCAGGGATATTTAAATTTTAAGAAAACTGTTCATGGCTTGCTTTCTAGATCTATTTCCTTAGGCAAAAACTTTGGTCGTCATTTTTACTAAGTGCTTAGAATAATTCAGAGGCTGGTGTTTGTGGATCATATCTTTGGAAAAACTGATAGGCAAATCAACTTGCCTCATGTCTTGCTCCCACATATACATTTCCAGAGATATTACACAAAGCGTAGAAAATCCAAGTTCAATAAAACTTACTTTTGCTAACACACAGTTTTGATTAATGACTCATTTTATTTTGTTGTATTTATAAAACAATGCATTGTATGAAAAATCCCAAAGGAGCATTACAGACAAGTCAATGTCACAGGAGTTCAGAAGATGGAAAAATCATTGTGGGCCTGAATTACAGAGAAAGAACCCAAGAAGATTTCCTGAGGTGGTGAAAATGAGCTTGAGGAGCACTCAAACTCTGTTTAGGAGGAGAAAGAGGTCTGCTTAGCTGTAGGGTGAACAATCTGAGCAAATGTTTGGCAGGTGGACCTGGGGGCAAAAAGAATGGATTAGAACAACTTAGAGGAAATAAGTGCAGCCAAAGTTCAGAGTTCAGGGCACAGGGCTATCACTATAGACTTGGAGGAGAAACGGTGCTTTTACCATCACCATTTGTGAATTCATAAAACATGTTGTCTTTTTGAATTACTATCCCCCACCCCTTTGTGAACACATAACAGAAATTTGTAAAATGACTCTTCAGGGAGGATGCTTTCCTGCTTAGTTGATCCATGGTGCTGGATGTTCTGCTAGGAAAACAGTAATTCCTATTGACTGACATGTTGTGTCCTATTTCCCAAGGCTTTCTTTTAAGGCTTCTGAAAAGACCACCTTTCTTCCTTTTCTGGCCTCAGCACTCCTTCACCCCTGCTTTCCCATGGCCAATGTTTTTGAGACTGTGATTCCTTTTCTCCTTCCTCTAGTTTCAATCCTTGTGAACCTTGATTAGAAGTAAACCCACAAGACAGGCCCCTCAGGCAGCTGTTTTTCCTTCCACTCATCCTGGACCATGGCATCTGGTTCTCATTCTCTTCTTGATGCATTGGTCTCCACTTTCACCTTGCGTATATATGATCCAGCTTGTTTGAAACACAGAGCTCCTCATTGCTTTGCCCTCTTCCCAATAATGAAAGTAGCAGCCAAAGGGACTCTGAGGAGACTTGGGCCGGTTGAAAAGAACATGGATGGGAATGAAGGCTTAACCAGAACAAACTTTCAGTAGCCAGAGAGAAGTGAGCATGTTAGACCCCTTTTTTCAAGAAGGCTTTCTGCACTGGGATCCATGGACAGTCTTTGGGGTGTTTGTGGACCCTTGAAATTAGATTCAAATTTGCATATGAGTATGTATATTTTTGTGGAGATTTTGTGGTTCAGTGGTAGAATTCTCATTTTCCATGTGGGAGACCCTAGTTGGGTTCCCAACCACTGCCCATCATATGCAGCCACCACCCATCTGTCAGTAGAGGTTTGTGTATTACTATCATGCTGACTAGGCTTTAGCAGAGCTTCCAGACTAAGATGGTCTTATCCATAACTCATCATGGGCATGGCTAAAGTTGGAGCACCATTTTGTTCTATTGTGCATGGGGTCACCATAGGGGCCAACTGGATTGCATCTAAGAACAACAACATGTGCATTTTTCTGAGAGAAAGTATCTGAAACTTTTATGGTATTCTGAAAAGAAGTTATGGTGCTATAAAGTTTAAACTCCAACATCAGATCTTTCTATGTGATTATCTGTAGCAGTTAGTAATGAATTAATAATTAATTATGAGGCAACTGAAGCACTGAGATTTTGTGTTCTTTCCCACATCCCTAAGTAGTAGGAAATGGAGTTAAACCAAGACAGGCTGAGCCCATGCTCTGAATAACTTTGCTATCCTACTTCTCTAACATTACTATACAGGTCTTCACATTTCCCAGAAAAACTTAACACATATTGGACTACTCAGCTACAGAGTAGTTGCAATATTGAAGGATTCTATGGGCAAAATATTGGATGACATAAGAAGCATCAAAATAACATGGGAGGAATACACAGAGTCACTTTACCAAAAATAATTGGTTGATATTCAATCATTTCAGGAGGCAGCATATGACCAAGAGCTGTTGGTATTTAAGGAAGAAGTCCAAGCTTCATTGAAGACATTCAATGAATAAAAAGCACCAGGAATTGATGGAATACTAATTGAAATATTTCAACAAACAGATGCAGCACTGGAAGCACTTAGTCATCTATGTGAAGAAATTTGGAAAACAGCTACATGGCCAACCAACTGGAAGAGATCCATATTTGTGCCCATTTAAAAGAAATGTGATCTTTCAGAATGCAGAAATTCTTGAACAATATCATTAACATCACAAAGAATTTAAGTTTATCTGAAGATTATTCAAAAAACACTGCCACAGCACAGCACAGCAACAAGGAACTGCCAGAAATTCAAGCCAGATTCAGAAGAGGACATCAAGGGGATATCATTACTGATGTGAGATGAATCTTGACTGAAATCAGAGAATACCAGAAAGATGTTTACCTGTATTTTATTGACTGTGTAAAGTTATTAGACTGTGTGGATCATAAAAAAATATAGAACATTGCAAAGAATGGGAATTAAAGAATACTTAATTGTGCGCATATGGAACTTGTACATAGGTAGTCATTGGAACACAACAAGGGAATACTGTATGGTTTTAAATCAGGAAAGGTGTGCAACAGGGTTGTATCATTTCATCATGCTTATTCAATTTGTATGTTGAGCAAATAACCCAAGAAAGTGGACTATATAAAGAATAATGCAGCATCAGGTTTGGATGAAGACTCATTAACAACCTCTGATATGCAGATGACACAACCTTGCTTAGTACAAATGAAGATGACTTGAAGCACTTATTGATGAAGAACAAAACTACAGCCTTTGGTATGGATTATACCTCAACATAAAGAAAAACAAAATCCTTACAACTAGACCAATAAGAATCATCACAATAAATGGAAGAAATTCAAGTTGTCAAGGATTTAATTTTACTTGAATCCACAATCAATGTCTATGGAAGCAGCAATCAAGAATTCAAACAATATTGCATTGGACAATATCATATCAGGAAAATCTGCTACAAAAGATGTCTTTAAAGTGTTAAAAAACACAGATACCACTTTGAGGACTAAGGTGCACTTGACTCAAGCCATGGTACTTTTGAATGCCTCGTATGCATAGGAAAGCTGAACAACAAAGAAGCAAGATGAAGAGAAGAATTGATGCCTTTGAATTATGGTATTATTGAAGAATATTGTATATACCATTGAATTCCAGAAGAATGAATCAATCTGTTTTAGATGTACAGTCCAAATACTCCTTAGTAGCAAGGATGGTGAGACGTCTTCTCCTGTACTTTGGTCATGTTAATAGGAGGGAGCAGTCCCTGGAGAAGGACATCATTCTTGGTAAAGTAGAGGGTCAATGAAAAAGAGGAAGATACTCAATGAGATGTATTGACACAGTGGCTGCAACAACGGGCTCAAACATAGAGACAATTGTGAAGATGGTACAAGATCTGGCAGTGTTTCATTCCATTGTATATAGAGTCATTATTAGTCAGAACCTATTCCTAACAATCTAACAACAAAATCAATATCTGCAGAAAGGAGACTTTTTAAGTACTTGTGTTTTCTGTTGGAGTTGTGAGGACTACCTAGAACCAGAGTTTCCATCCCTAGCTAAAATGAGAAGTTATTGGGCGGTGTGTCAAAATCCTTATGCCCACACCACACCCTAACAGAATTATATTGGAATCTCTAGGCTTGGGACTCAAATGCCAGATTTTTTTTTTTTTTTTTTAAATCTCAGGTGATTCCAATGTGCAGTCAAGTTGGAAACCATTAGCCAGCCGTATATGGAGTAGTGAAATGAGACAGAGTATTTAGAAAACCTGTGTTCTGTCCCCATCTCTGCTATAAAGAAGCTCACTTCCTCTTTATGGTTGCCATTTTCAGGGTCCCATTTACCTTAAACCTTACATCGGGATTGACCTTTGCTCTTCTATGCCCAGTGAAGCTTTGCTCATTTTTCAAAGACTGGCTCCTAGAATGCCACCAGCTAGAAATGCTCTCTCTGGGGCTTCTAGCCTGTAAGCACTGCTAGTTCCCCTCTTTTGGCAGTGGGCACTGGGGTTTGTTCTGTATAACTTTCATCCAACCCTTCTCTACCCTATCTTTGAATCTTCACTGACGTCTAGCCTTGGGCCTAGTATAGAATAGGCACTCAGTCAATGTTTCTCAATGAATGGATGACTGGGTAAATGAAAACATAACCTTGGGGGGAATCACATACTTGTCATTTCCCACTCTATTTGATAGACCAGTGTCCCCACTGGAGTCCCAAAACCTTTTTTTTTTTTTAAATACTATTTTATTGTGTTTTTGGTGAATGTTTACACAGCAAATTATATTTCCATTTGACAATTTCCTCACAAATTTTTCAGTGACATGAGTTATATTTTTCACTATGTGTCAACATTCTCTTTAATTGTGTCCCATTTCCAGTACTCTAGTTTCTAGGCCCTCTTATCTTCTTATCTTTGCTTTAGAGTACATGTTGACCTTTTGGTCTCATATAGATGGTTTTTTAGTAGAGCACAATTCTTACCAGTTGTTGTTGATAGATGATGTCCAGTAAATTCTGACTCATAGTGACTCAGTTTACAACAGAACAAAACACTGCCTGATCCTGTACCATCCTCACAATAGTTGCTATGCGTGAGCCCATTGTTGCAGCCATTGTGTCAATCCATCTTATTGAGAGTCTTCCTCTTTTTCACTTACTCTCTACTTTATCAAGAATATCATCCTTCCTCAGGGACTGTTGTTTGTTGTTGTTGTTATGTGCCGTCGAGTCAGCCCTGACTCATAGCGACCCCTCCTTGGGTTTCTGAGACAGTATCACTACGGAAGTAAGATTGCCCAACCTTCCTTCCAAGGAGTGGCTGATAGTTTGAACCGCCAGCCATCTGGTGAGCAGTCAAGTGCCTTAGCCACTATGCTACCAGAGCTCCTGTCCCTCCTAATAACATGTCCTAAATATGTGAGATGTAATTTTGCTTCTAAGGAGCATTCTGGCAGTACTTCTTCAAAGACCTTTATTTGTTCTTCTGGAGGACTATAGAATATTTAATTTTCTTTGCCAACATCATAATTCAAATGCATCCATTCTTCTTTGGTCTTCTGTATTAATTGCCAATGCATGCATATGAGATCATTGAAAATACCATGGCTTGGGTCAGGTGCACCTTAGTCCTCAAAGTGACATCTTTGTTTTTTATACTTTAAAACTTTAAATACTTTAAATAGCACTTTAAACACTTTAAAGATCAGAGCAGCAACCAGGCATCCAGGTAAGGGGAGGGAGGGAGCCAGGCCCCACCCCTAACATCCAGGAAAGCAGGGGAAAGAGAAGCCAGTGGAACGAGAGCAGAGCAGTGCCAGGAACCCACATAAGGGGAGGACAGAGAGGTTTCAAACAGCTAAGCAAGACAAACTTGTCAGTCAATGTGTTGTACTATTGTGTCTTGCATGTTGCTGTGAGGCTTGAGACTGTGCTATTGGTGTGTTAAATGTCAGCAGGGTTGCACATGGTGCACAGGTTTCAATACAGCTTACAGACTGAGACAGACTAGGAAGAAGGAAGAGGCCATCCACTTCTCAAAGAATTGGCCTGGGAAAACTTTATGAATAGCCGAGAAACACTGTCTGATACATTACTGCACAACTTTATGAATAGCCCAGAACCATTATCTGATATGATGCAAGAGGGTGAGCCCCTTAGGTCAGAAGGCTTTCAAAATATGACTAGGAAAGAGCTGCATCATCAGAGTAGGACCAACCTTACTGATATGGATAGAGTAAAGCTTTCGAGACCTCCACTTGCTAATGTGGCATGACTCAAATTGAGGAGAAACAGCTGCAAACATCCATTAATAATAGGAACATGGAACATACAAAATATGAATCTAGGAAAATTGGAAGTTGTCAAAAATTAAAAAAGGAACACATAAAGATTGATATCCTAGGCATTAGTGAGCAGAAATGGATGGATTTGGGGCATTTTGAATCAGACAACTATATGATCTACTATGCCAGGAATGACAATTTGAAGAGGAATGGGATGGCATTCATCATAGCAGAGGATGTTTCAAGATCTATCCTGAAGTAAAATGCTGTCAGTAATAGGATAATATCTATATCCCTATGTAATAGGATAATATCTATATCCCTACAAGGAAGACCAATTGATATGACTTTTACTCAAATTTATGCACCAACCACCAAACCCAAAGATGAGGAAATCAAAGATTTTTATAAACTTCTGCAGTCTGAAATTGACCACACATACAATCAAGATGTGTTAATTATCACTAGTGACTGGAATGCAAAAGTTGGAAACAAAGTAGAATCACTGATAGTTGGAAAATTTCGGCTTGGTGACACAAATAACACTGGAGATTGCATGAAAGAATTTTGCAAGACGAACAACTTATTCATTGCAAATACATTTTTTCAACAACACAAATGGCAGCTATACATGTGGACTTCACCAGATGAAGTACACAGGAATCAGATTGACTACATCTGTGGCAAGAGGTGATGGAAAGCTCAATATCTTCAGCCAAAACAAGGCCAGAGCTGATTGTGGAACAGAACATCAACCGCTCATATCCAAGTTCAACATGATGTTGAAGACAATTAAAACAAGTCCATGAGAGCCAAAATACAACCTTGAACATATCCCTCCTGAATTTAGAGACCATCTAAAGAATAGATTTGATGCATTGAACACCAATGACTGAATTGTGGGATGACATCAAGAACATCATCCATGAAGAAAGCAAGAGATCACTTAAAAGATGAGAAAGGAAGAAAAGACCAAAATGGATGTCAGAAGAGACTCTGAAACTTGTTCTTGAATGAAGAGTAGCTAAAGCAAATGGAAGAAATGGCAAGATAAAAGAGCTGCACAGAAGATTTCAAAGAGCAGCTTGAGCAGACAAAGGTAATTACTATAATGAAATATGCAAAAACCTGGAATTAGAAAACCAAAGGGAAGAATATGCTTGACATTTCTCAAGCTGAAAGAACTGAGGAAAAAAATTTAAGCCTCGAGTTGCAATATTGGAAGATTCTATGAGCAAAAAATTGAATGATGCAGGAATCATCAAAAGAAGATGGAAGGAATACACAGAGTCACTTTACCTAAAAGAACTGGTCAATATTCATCCATTTCAGGAGATGGCATATGATCAAGAACCAATGGTATTGAAAGAAGTCTAAGCTGCACTCAAGGAATTGGTGAAGAATAAGGCTCCAGAAATTGACAGAATACCCATTGAGATGTTTCAACAAATGGATGCCCCACTGGAGCCACTTCCTCAGTTATGCCAAGAGATTTGGAAGACAGCTACCAGGCCAACTGACTGGAAAAGATCTGTATTTTTACCCATTTCACAGAAAGGTGATCCCACAGAATGTGGAAATTATCACACAATATCTTTAATATTATAATATTAATCTTAATATTTTATGCAAGTAAAATCTTAATGAAGATAATTCAAAAATGATTGCAGCAATATATTGACAGAGAACTTCCAGAGGTCAGGCTGGATTCAGAAGAGGATGTGAAAGAAAGGATGTCATTGGTGATGGATCTTGGGTCAAAGCAAAGAATACCACAAAGTTGTTTACTTCTGTTTTCAAAAGCATTCAATTGTGTGGATCATAACAAATTGTGGATGACATTGAGAAGAATGGGAATTCCAGAACACTTAATTGTATTCATAAGGAACTTGTACATAGAGCAGGAGGCTGTCATTCGAACAGAACAAGGGGAAACTGCATGGTTTAAAATCAAGAAGGCAGTGTGTCAAGGTTGTATCTTTTCACCATACTTATTCAATCTGTATGCTTAGCAAATAATCTGAGAAGCAGGACTATATGAAGAAGAATGTGGTATCAGGATTGGAGGAAAGCTCATTTACAACCTGTGATAAGCTGATGACACAACTTTGCTTGCTGAAAGTGAGGATGATTTGAAGCACTTACTGATGAAGATTGAAGAATACAGTCTTCAGTATGGATTACATTTCAATATAAAGAAAACAAAAATTCTCACAATTGGACATAAAGCAGCATGATGATAAATGGAGAAAAGACTGAAGTTGTTAAAGACTTCACATTGCTTGGTTCTACAGTTGACACCAATGGAAGCAGCAGTCAGGACATCAATCCATGTATATATAGTCCTGGGCAAGTTGGCTACAAAGGTGCTAAGGAGCCAAGATGTCTCCTTGAGGACTAAGGTGCACCTGACACCAGCCATGATATTTTCAATTGCCTCATATGCATGTGAGAGCAGGACAATGAATAAGGAAGACTGAAGAAGAATTGATGCTTTTGAGCTGTGGTGCTGGCGAAGAATGCTGAAAGTACCATGGACTGCTACAAGAACTAACATCTGTTGTGGAAGTGCAGCCAGAATGCACCTTGGAGGCAAGAATGGCCAGACTTTGTCTCACCTACTTTGGTCATGTTGTCAGAAGGGACCATTCCCTGGAGAAGGATGTCATGCTTGGTAAAGTGGAGGGTTGATGAAGGTGGGGAAGGCCCTCAACGAGATACTTTGACACAGTGGCTGTGGCGATGGGCTCAAGTAAAGCAAGGATCATGGAACTGGCACAGGACAGGCTCGCGTTTCATTCTGCTGTGCATTAGGGTCACAATGAGTTGGAGATGACTCAATGGCACCTAACAACAGCAACAACAAAGAGATATTTTGCAGCATATTTGCCTCTTGCAAAATGTCATTTGACTTCTTGACTGCCCCTCCCATGGATATTGAGTATGGACCTAAGTAAAATGAACTCCTTGACAATGTCAGTATTTTCTCTATTTATCCTGATGATGCTTATTGTCCCAGCCATGAGGATATTTTGTCTTTTTTTTATGTTGAAGTGTAATCCATACTGAAGGCTGTAGTGTTTGATTTTCATTAAGTGCTTCCAGGCCCTTTTGCTTTCAGCAAGCAAGGTTGTTTCATCTGCACATCACAGGTTGTTAATGATTCTTCTTCCAATTCTGATTCTGTGTTCTTCATATAACCATTTATTCTGTGTGCTATTCTGCTACTTCACTAATAGGTGATCTCAGGGACTAGTTTCAATTTAAGATTTAAAGAAGTGTCTCAGGGAAATATTCTCAAGGAATCCTCTGGTCACAAATGATTCAGTTAGTCTGGCCTTTTTCTTTCTTTTTTTAAGAATTTGAGTTTTGTTCTACATTTCCCCTCCTATTCTATCCAGGACCATCTATTGTGACCCCAGTCAGAATGATCAGTGGTTGTCGCTGAGAACCATCTAATTCTTCTGATCTCAAGTAGATGAGGTCATGGCTCAGGGAGGCTATCAGCCCAGTAAACATGTTTCTTCTCTGAGATCTTCTTACTCTTTTTCTCCTGAAGAATAGAGGTCAATAATTATATCTTAGATTGACACTTGCAGACTTTTAAGATCTCAAACACTACTCACTTCACTAGGATGCAGAACATGAATTTTGTGAACTATATTAAGCCAATTGACTGAATTGTTTCCTGACACTCTGGTCCTAAGCTTTCAAATCTAGCAAACCAATCTCTGAAGGTGTTTAGTTATGTCTGAGGAGTATCTGTAGTTGTTTCTTCAATGAATATATGTGCCTCCATACACATATGTGTAGTTACATGTATATATAGCTACTTATGTCTGTTCTCACATATGTATACAACTGTATCTATATGCTTATGCCCTTCTATATGTGATCATATACTCATTTCTTGGTCTTTGCTGAAGATGTTGACATCTTATAAATGTCAAATTCTTTTGTACAGGTGTCCTTTTCTCTTGAGAACTTCTAGAAACATCATTCACTTTAGTGATCTGTGCCCACTACACCCACATTTGGTGCTATTCTTTCCATCACTAAAAATAATAAGTATCTAAACTCTAAAGCATGCTTCTCCTTGCCCTCCTCTCTCCCTGGTAGCCACCAATTAACTGTATTCTTTTTGTATGCATTTATTCTGGTCTTCTTATGAAAGAGGGACCATAAAATATTTCTCCTGATGCGCTTGACTTATCTCAATTAGTATTATGCCCTTTAGGTCCATATATATTTCCTAAATTTATCATTATTGTTTATGGTTGTGTAGTATTCCTTTCTAGGTATGTATCATATTTTGCTGATCAGTTCATCAGTTGATGGATGCTTAGGTAGTTTCCATTTTTTTTTTTTTGCTAATAAGAATAAAACTGCAGTGAACATAAGTGTACATATATCTGTTCATGTCACTATTTTTTTCCATAGTAATTGTACCATTTTACATTACCTCCAGCAGTGGATAAGGGTTCCAATTTCCCCTCATTCCCACTAACACTTTTTTTTTTTTTTTTAATCAGTGTTCATTTAGCCAGGGTGAGATGACATTCCATTGTAATTTTGATTTGCAGCTTTCTAATGGCTAATATTGGAATTGATTTAATGGCAGTGTGTTTGGGTTTTATGGCTAATGATTGTCAAAATCTTTTCTTGTGTTTGTTGGCTGCTTGGATGTTGTCTTTGGTAAAGGTTAAGTTCATATTCTTTTCCCATTTATAACTGGATTGTTTGTCTTTTTTGTTGTTGATTTGTTGAAGTTTTCTGTAAATTTTGGAAATTAGAACCTTACCCGATATGTTGTTTCTGAAGACATTTTTTTTTTTTTTTTACCAGTTTGTAGGTTGTATGTTTACTCTTTTGAGAATGTCTTTTGATGAGAATAAGTTTATTTTTGTGAGGTCTCATTTACCTGTTTTGTCTTCTTTTATTCATATATTTGTTGTTACATTTGTTATCCTATTTTTACAAAAGATTAAGCCCTATAATATCCTCCCTGCATTTTCTTCTAGGAATTTTATAGTTTTAAGTTTAACATATAGGTCTTTGATCCATTTTGTGTTATAATTGTGTATTTGTGTGCATGTGTGTGTGTGTGTTTGTGTGTGGTGTGAGGTATGAGTCTGTTTAATTTTCCTGCAAGTGGATATCCAATTTCTTACAAACCATATATTAAGGAAACTTTTTCTGCCCTATTGAATGGACTTTGACCCCTTGTCTAAATTCACTTGTTTGTAGATGGCTGGGTTTATTTCTGCATTCTCAATTCTATTCAACTGCTCTGTGTGTCTATTGTGGAACCAATACCAGACTGTCTGATTACAGTGGTTTTAAAGTATGCTTTGATGGTGGGGAGTGTGAGACAACCTGCTTTGTTCTTCTTCAGCATTGATTTGGCTATTCATGGTTTATTTCCTTTTCATGTGAAATTGGCATTGGTTTTTCCATTTCAGTAAAGAATGCTGTTGGGATTTTTATCAGGATTGCACTATACTTGTAGATTGAATTAGGTAGAATTGAAATGTTCACTGTATTAAGTCTTACAATTCATGGGCAGTGCATGTTCTTCCATTTATGCATGTCTCTTTTAGTTTCTCTGTGGCTGACTGCTCCTTTGTCCAGGTTCCTGGGTCTGTTAAACCCCTTTCTCTCGCTCTCCCACCCTGCTGCTTTGGGTGTGCCTGGGTTCCTTCTTCTCACCTGGATCCCTGCGACCCAGGTAAGGATGGTAGGAGAGGTTTCCAACAGGGAGACAAACTTGTCTGTTGGTTTGTCCTACCATGGTGATGTGTTGATGTGAGTTTTGAGGCTGAGCCACTGGTGTTTCAAACCCAGCAGGATACACATAGTACACAGTATCAGCCCAGTTTACAGACTGAGACAGACTAGGAAGAAGGAAGAGGGCATTCACTTCTCAAAGAATTGACCAGGGAAAACCTTATGAATAGCAAAGAAACACTGTCTGATACATTACTGTGCAACTTTATGAATAGTCCAGTTAGGTTAGAAGGCTCTCAATATAGGACTGGGAAAGAGCTGCATCATCAAAGTAAACCCAGCCTTACTCATATGGATAAAGCAAAGCTTTTGAGACCTCCATTTGCTGATGTGGCATGACTCAAATTGAGGAGAAACAACTGCAGACATCCACTAATCATTGGAACATGGAATATATGAAGTAAGAATCTAGGAAAATTGAAAGTTGTCAAAAGTGAAAAGGAACACATAAAGATTGATATCCTTGGCATTAGTGAGCTGAAATGGACTGGTTTTGGCCATTTTTAATATCCATACACCTACAAGGAAGACCCGTTAATGTGACTATTATTTAAATTTATGCACCAAGCACCAAAACCAAAGATGAAGAAATTGAAAAAGTTTATCAACTTCTGCAGTCTGAAATTGACCAAACATACAATCAGGATGTGTTAATGATCACTGGTGACTGGAATGCAAAAGTTGGAAACAAAGAAGAATCACTGGTAGTTGGAAAATTTGGCCTTGGTGACAGACATAATGCTGGAACTCGTATGGTAGAATTTTGAAAGACCAATGACTTGTTCATTGCAAACACCTTTTTTCAACAACACAAATGATGGCTCTACACGTGGACTTCACCAGGTGAAACACACAGGAATCAGATTGACTATATCTATGGCAAGAGGTGGTGGAAAAGCTCAATCTCTTCAGCCAAAACCAGGCCAGGAGCTGATTGTGGAACAGACCATCAACTGCTCATA
>NW_006921645.1:1507483-1528615 GCF_000298275.1 Orycteropus afer afer | reverse complement strand
ATGAAAGAGGGGAAGGCCTTCAACGAGATGGATTGACACGGTGGCTGCTATGATGGGCTCAAGTGTAGCAGGGATGATGGAGCTGGTGCAGGATCGGGCAGTGTCTCACTCTGCTGTGCATGGGGTCGCTATGAGTCAGAAACGACTTGACAGCACCTAACAACAACAACTTTTAGTTTCTTTTAGTAGTGTTTTATAGTTTTCATTGTGTAATTCTCTTATGTTCCTAGTTAGATTAATTCTTAGGTATTTGATAATTTGGGGCATTATTGTAAATGCTATTATTATTATTTTATTTATTTTTCATAATACTCCTTGTTCCTTGGTGTGAAGGGACTGAACTAATTTTTGTGTGTGATTTGTTGGGTTGATTGCCCAATCTTCGTTCTGGAGTGGCTGGTGGGTTTGAACCACCAGCCTTCTGATTAGCAGTCAAATGCCTTAAGCAGTAAGTTATTTTGAGCCTTAACTTCCTCATCTGAAAAATAGGGAAAATACTTATGTCATAGGGTTATTGCAGATTAAACTAGAAAATGTATGCAAAGCATTTAACATGGAAATGACACATAGCTAGTTTTCAATAAATTTTGCTATTGTTAATATCATCATTATTATTTTAGTGTTATTGAGACCAAAGAGTTTCTTCTGACATCCATTTTGTTCTTTTCTGCCTTTCCTGTCATTTTAATGACTTTTTGGTTTAAAAATCAACACGACAATTCAGAGGCATCAATTCTTCCTTCGCCTTCCTTATTCATTCTCCAATTTTCACATGCTTATGAGGCAATTGAAAATGCCATGGCTTGGGTGGGTTAGGTGCACATTAATCTTCAAAATGACATTTTTGAGGTTTTTTGTAGCAGATGTGCCCAGTACAATACAATGTCTGATTTCTTGACTGCTGCTTCCGTGTATGTTGATAGTGGACCCTAGTAAAATGAAATCTTTGACACTTCAATCTTTTCTCTGTTTATCAAGATATTGCTTATTGGTCCAGTTGTGGGGATTTTTGTTTTCTTTGTGGTGAGGTATAATCCATACTGAAGACTGTAGTCTTTGATCTTCATCAGTGAATCCTACAAGTAGTCTTCACTTTCAGCAAACAAGAATGTATCATCTGCATATCAGAGGTTGTTAGTGAGTCTCTCTTCAGTCCTGATGCTGTTTTCTTCTTCATATAGTCCAGCTTCCCAGATTATTCACTCAACATACAGATTGAATAAATATAGTGAAAAGATACAACCCTGATGCACATCCTTTCTGATTTTAAACCGTGAAGTATCCCCTTGTTCTCTTTGAAGACCACTTCTTGATCTGTGGACAGGTTCCTCTTGAGCACAATCAAGTATTCTGGAATTCTCATTCTTCACAATGTTATCCATAATTTGTTATGATCTACATAGCTGAATGCCATTACACAGTCAATAGTGCACAGATAAACATCTTTCTTATATTCTTTGCGTCCAGCCAAGATCCATCTGACATCAGCAATGATCTCTCTCATTCCATGTCTTGTTCTGAATCTAGCTTGAATTTCTGGAAGTTCCCTGTCAATGCTTCTGCAAGCATTTTTGAATTATGTTGCAAACTTTTATTTGCATGTAATATTAATATTGTTTGATAATTTCCACATTCTGTTGGGTCATTTTTCTTTGGAATGTGCACAAATACCAATCTTCTTCCAGTCAGTTGGCCAGGTAGCTGTCTTCCAAATTTCTTGGCACATACAAGGAAGTATCTCCAGTGCTGCATCTTGTGTCGAACCATCTCACTGGGTATTCCTTCAATTCTTGAAGCCTTGTTAGTTGCTGGTTCCTTCAGTGCAGCTTGGACTTCTTCCTTCAATATCAGTCGTTTGTGATCATGTACTGTATCTTGAAATGGTAGGATGTCAACCAATTCTTTTTGGTACAGTGACTCTGTGTATTCCTTCCATCTTTCTTTGCATTATTCAATATTTTGCCCTTAAAATTTTTGAATATTGTAACTCAAGGCTTGATTTTTTTTTTAACCCCCCAGTTATTTTAGCTTTGGAAATGCTGAGCATGTTTCTTCAATTTTGGTTTGGTAATTCTAGGTCTTTGTAAATTTTATTGCAATACTTCACTTTGTCAGGGTTTTTTTTTTTTTTTTTTTTTTATGTGCTCATTTCTTCCATTCACTTTAGCTACTCTCCATTCAAGAGCAAGTTTCAGAGTTTCTTCCAACATCCATTTTGTTCTTTACTTCCTTTCCTGTCATTTTAATGACTTTTTGATTTCTTTATGTATGATGTTCTTCATGTCATCCCACAACTTCTCTGGTCTTTGGTCTTTGATGCTCAGAGCATCAAATATATTCTTCAGATGGTCTCTAAATTCAGTTGTAATATAATCAAGATTGTATTTTGCCTCTCATGGACTTGTTTCAATTTTCCTCAGCTTCAACTTGAACTGGCATATGAGCAATTGATGGTTTGATCCACAGTCAGCTTCTGGGGTTGTTTTGACTGATGATATTGAGCTTCTCCATTGCCTCTTTCCACAGATGTAGTCTATTTCATTCTTGTGTATTTCATCTGGTGAGGTCCTTGTGTATAATGACCAGTTATGTTGATGCAAAACAGGCATTTGCAATGAATAAGTCTTTGGTCTTACAAAATTTTATCATGTGATTTCCAACATCATTTCTCTCACCAGAGCCATATTTTCCAAATACTGGTGCTTTTTCTTTGTTTCCAATGTTTGCATTCCTGTAATAATCAATACATCTTGATGGTCAATTTCAGACTGCAGAAGTTGGTAAAAATCTTCAATTTCTTCATCTTTGGCTTTAGTGGTTGGTGCACAAATTTGAATAATAGTAGTATTAACTGGTCTTCCTTGTAAGCATATGGATTTTATCCTATCCTTGACAACATTGTATTTCCACATAAATCTTAAAAAGTTCTTTTTGATGATGAGTGCTATGTCATTCCTCTTTAATTTCTCATTCCTGGAATTGTAGATCATATAATTACCTGATTCAAAATGCCCAATACCAGTTCATTTTAGCTCTCTAATGCCTAGGATATTGATCTTTGTGTGTTCCATTTCATTTTTGACAACTTCTAATTTTCCTAGATTCATACCTTGTACATTCCATGTTTGGGTTATTAATGACTATTTCTAGCTATTTCTTCCCATTTCAAATCATGCACCATCACCAAATGAAGGTCCTAAAAGCTTTACTCCATCCAGGTCATTATGGTTGACTCTTCTTTGAGGAGCTAGCTCTTCTCTAGTTATATTTTGAGTGTCTTCTGAGCTGAGGGCTCATCTTCTGGCACTATATCAGACAATGTTTCATTTGTATTCATAACATTTTTCAGTAATATATCACACAGTATTTCATTGCTATTCTTATGGTTTTCACTGCCCTTTTTTTCAGAAGTGGATGGCCCCATCCTTCTTCCCCTTCTTATTAGTATGTAAGCTCCACTGAAACCTGTCCACCATGGGTGACCCTGCTGGTATTTAAAATATCAGTGGGATAGCTGCTAGCTACATAGCAACATGTGAGCCACAACAGTACACTAAACTGACAAATTGAGTGGTATTCTCTTATTATAGCCTTATTAATTTTACAGTTAAAATCTTCTGTAACCTTGTTTTGATCTATCATAGGTCAATTGTCCAATTAAATTTTCCTAGCTCAGCTTTGTTTCTGTAAATTTTTGCTATGAAAATAGTTTTATAAAATATTACTTAAATATTATTTTATTCAACAGATAGGTATTTATGGCTTATACTAACATTATTAATCATTGATATTAAAAGTATTGCTCTACTCACTTAATATTTTTTTTGTCTTCTTTCGATAGGGTTATTTGTACTCTTGGCCTAATTTTATTTGCACTCTTGGCCTAATTTTATTTGCAGTTGCTGTTAAATCTAGGCAAATCCTTTTGCTTTTAAGTTTTCTATATTATTTTCCTTAGGTAGCACTTATAGACGATATGCCATTTTTTTAAAAAAAAACTTAATCTGAGACTTTTTCATTATTAACAAGCTTAACACATTTATGTTTACTGATCTAACACTTCACTTTGCTTCTATTAATTTGTCCAATGCTTCCTTTTATTTTTTAAACCCATATTCTTTTCATTATTATCTGCTATGCAGAGATTTCTTTTTTCTTTTTCTTTTCTAAAGTTATTGGGAAAAGGGAATAATTACAATTAATTTTATAAGGAATTGCCTTAAAGGTTTTCAATGGTTGTCTTAAAATATATTTAACTATCAAGATTAATTGACAATGAAACATTTTCACTTTTATTTGTAAAGATGAACTGTTGATGCTTTTGCTACTTCTCAACTCCGAAGGAAGTAGGTATTAAAAAGTTATCAAAGTATCACTTCAAGAAGATAACAATAATTTTTCAAGTGAATTATTTTTAACTTTCAAATATTGAATATGTAATACCACATAAAATGTTCTAGAATATTGAAAAACATAGTGCACTACCCAATTCATTTTATGAAACTAGCATAACTGATCATAATAATTTCTGCTTTATTTACAGAGTTGTTATGAGTATTAAATGAGATAATAAATATAAAGTTCATAGCACATCTAACACATATTTAATGTTTATTACTACAAATAATAATATTAATAAAAACTTTTAAAAATATTTGTTAAATATTCATTCTTAATAAAAGTTTCTTAAAATGGGAAAAAGATGGTATAAATATTTGTTTATTAAATTTTAATGATCCTACAAAATTTGTTTCATAAAACCACCCTAACATGCAGTTTTGCCTTCCAATCACTTGTTCACATATTTGCCTTCCTCCTTAGTATCACAACCTCAATCCATTTTTCTACACTAGAACTTCCATGGGTGATTTTTATTAAAAAGCATCCTGAATGATGGTGATTATTAAATAAGCTCTGGTAGCACAATGCCCAAGACAGCTGACTGCTAACCAGAAGGTTGGTGGTTCAAACCCACCAGCCACTCTGTGGAAGCAAGACTGGGCATCTACTTCCATAAAGATTCACTGACTTAGAAACCCAATGGGGGTCATTATGAGTTGGAATCAAATTAAAGTCAGTGGGTTTGGTTTGGTTTTGGTTTTTTAACTTAAGAAACACTATAGATTCAGCATTGGGACACTAACATTGTACCTTTTTTACTTTAGTTAGTAAATTTTAATGTGTTTGTTAAAAAGTTTATAGCATAGAATCATAGGTTCCTCTCAACTTGTTTAATAACATTATATTAAAGTGTCTTTAAAATAAATCTTTTGAGAGATCCATGTATCACCCATGTCTAACATCTTACTTTTATTTTTTTTTAAATTGTGATTTGGGTGAAAGTTTACAAAGCAAATTCACTTTCCATACAGCAGTTCACACACACATTGTCTCATGACACTGACTACAATTTACCCTAATTCCTCTCCTACTTCCTCCCCATAGTTATGTCTTCCCTGTGTCCATCCCTCCATGCACTCCTGCCCCCTGAGCTGTCTCCCTGTATATAAACAGCCTTTCTTTCTCCCATGATTGTTCTCTCCAAGGAGTGTACCTACCTCAGGTAAATGTCCAACTCATATGCCTGTCTTTTGTTTGGCTGAAAGCCACAGGTGTGGGTTCAATTCCAGACCTGAAGGGCAGCTAGGGGCCATAGTCTCAGTGGTTCTACCAGGCTCTATCAGACCAACAAACCTGGGGGGGGGCTTTTTATTCCCAAATGATTTTGAGTTTTGTTCCACATTGTTCTCCCTCTCTATCCAGGATCTCCTACATAGATCCCCCTCTGAGTGGCTGACAGTGGTAGCCGGGTACCATCTAGTTCTTCTGGTCTCATAGTTGTATAGGCTATGGATCTCATGGTGGACCAATTGCTAGGACTAATTGTTTCCATGAATCTTTGGTTTTCTTCATTCTTCTTTGCTCTGGACAAGGAAAGATCCATTGTTGCATCTAGATGGCTTCTTGCAAGCTTTTAAGATCCCAGTCACTACTCACCAAAGTAGGAGGTGGAACAATGTTTTGTGTAGTATGTTATGCCAATTGAGCTTGATGTCCCCTGTGACTATGGTCCTGAGCCTACAGGTTCAACTACTCAGTCCCTCTGGGTAGCTGGTTGTGACCAAGAAGTGACTACAAGCTTTTCACTTGTCAGCTCTACTATATAGCTGGGAATTCTTACAGAACACATATAAATATACTTGTAGAACCATTGTCTGCCAACCCTATACATGGTCTTGGGTACACTTTCTGCTGCATAGACATACCTGATAGATCAGCCTGTCCACACATCTATCCACTCGTATACACATGTTTGCCTTCGCTTTAACATCTTTCTTAAGGGAAAAATGTGGGATGCATTCCCAATAAAATCTGGCTTAAGACAAGGGTGACCACAAGCACCATTATAATTTAACTTAGACAGCCTAGTTTTGAGTTTAGTTCTTGAACTCCAGAAGGCCTGCATGGTCTCTCTCTTTCCTCCTCTAACCAGCTGTTTAATCATTGACAGTTCACTTACTTCTCTGATGCTTAGTTTTGTCAACTTTAAAATGGGGATAATGATAATTCTTGTCTCATTAGATGTGATGATTAAGTCAAAGATGCATGTGATGTGCTTAGTAGAGTGCCTGGCCCATTAGGAAGTTCTGTAAAAGTTAAGAGTTGTAAAATGCTCAGTCACTTACAAATGAGGAAGTTGCTCAGAGAGAGTGTGGACTCGCTCAAGGCACCTGAGTTAGTGGATGTGAAGTCAGTCATTGGGACTCTATCCAGTGCTTTTCTCACTCTGTCACCCTGGAATCTTAAACCTCTTTGTGGGGGATTTGAAATGTGAGAAGCAAACCAGTAGAAACAGAATCAACTAGACAGCAATAGGTAATGGGCAAGCTAAATCCTGTGTAATCTGGGAAGTTAGTGCTCATGCTTCCTGACATGTAAACCTCCCTCAGAACGACTTGGCAAAAAAATCTTCTATCACCTCACACCTCAGTGGGGCAGCTGCAAAGTAGATAGGAGAGAGTGCTGCCTAGACTCCCATGCTGGCATTGTCCTCTAATAACTAACCTCTCAGAAGGAAACAGCAGGCCTCGTATATGGAATCCAAAGCCACCTCCACACAGTGGCCTTCCCTGAAGTGAAACTGTGCTGTAAGTTTGCTCTCCCAGCAGGGACAGTTTGAACCTTTCATCACCAAACCCACAGTTCAAGCTTGAAAAATGTGGTGAAATTAATTCTGTGGGTCTCAACTCAGAGCTTTGAGCACCTTTTCTTCACATAAATGAATGGTGTCATTTTTTTCATAGTTTGGTGGCTGACAATCTCCCTCTGCCCAGGGAGTCAGGAAAGGCATGTGGTGTGGGGAAGGTGAATATGGACAGGGCCCAGCACAGGGTTTTACAGTTGGTGTCAGGAAATGTCTGTTGGGTGAATGGCTGGATGGATGAATGAAGAAGTGAATGGATGAACAAGTGCCTTGCTTGTCCTGATTTCTTTATTCCTATAGGGAGCTCTGGTGGTGAAGTGCCTAAGGCATTTGACTGCTAACCAGAAGGCTAATGGTTCAAATCCACTAGCTACTCCTTGGAAGGAAGGTTGGGCAATCTACTTCCATAATGATACTGCCTTGGAAGCTCAAGGAGGGGTCACTATGAGTTGGATTTGACTTGATGGCAGTGCATTCATTTATAAGGGAAGACTCACACTTGCTATGATGCTGAAAGAAGTTCTAAAATTCCTTCTGCTCCTGCTAAAACCAAACACTCAGGTGAAAGCTCCAAAAGGACTGAGTATCCAGAGTGTTGAGTTCCAGCCTTGAATTGCCCCTAGTATTTGTGTGATCGTGATTTGTGTGATCAACTCTCAATTTTCTGTGATATGTGGTTAACAACAATTACTCTGCCAATCTCATATGTACATTTCCTTGAGGGCAGGGTTGGATTCTTATTCATCTCTCTGTCTCTGTCCCTGACACTAGAAAAATGCTCAGTGCATTTTTGTTCGATGAATGAACAAAAGAAGTATATGAAAATGCACTGAACTTCTAAATAATTCATTTTAATTTTTTTTTATGTTTCTGTGTCTCTTGCTACTCTATGACTTTGATGAGGAGAGGGAAGGCATCTTATTCATCTTTGTATCTTATGTCAGTGTCCAGCAAGTAATAAGCCCCCAGTGTATGGTTATTGGAGTCCCTGGATGATGCAAATATTTAACACCCTCAGCTGGCAACTGAAAGGTTGGAGGTTCTAGATCACCTAAACACTCCTCAGAAAAAGGGTTTGAGAATCTGTATCCCAAAGATCACAGCCATTGAAAGCCCCATGGAGGACAGTTCTACTCTGACACACATGGTGTTGCCGTAGGTAGAAATTGAGTTTATAGCAACTGGTTTTATATACTTATTAAATCAGTGAATGCAGGGTAGAGATATATTACAAAGAATCCCTGAATCCCAAGCTTCTTTACTTGCTCTAAGTTTATTTATTCTATAAATCCTGTTTGGTGTTAAATGTATCTCAGTTCACTTTATTTGTGTGTCTTCTCTCTTCCATAAACTGTGAGGTCCCAAGAGAGGGGAAGTTACCTTCTATCTTGGCAGTTTTCCTGGCCTCTGAAGTGAGGCTTTCTATTTGGTGGGTAGAGAAAATGGCACAGGTCTTACTGGCCCACATGCACTTTAAAAACTAGCCTTTTTATTTTAAAAGTAATGAAAGTTCACATTCAAAAGCTTAGAAATTTCAAAATAGTGTAAGAAAAGAATTTTTTAAAAAACTTCACCTTTAATCCTACCACCCAGAGGTTCCAATATTATCAAAAATATTCTTAATTATATTTGAATTTAGCAAGTTTAGTCTGTAATAAACTTATCCTATAAAGATGACAAATCACTTAGAAAAAAATGAACAGACACTGCAGGGGGAAATTACGGAAGTATGGAAGGGTTGTATTATAACCCCAAATGAATTCATGAATTCAGAGAATTCACTTGTTCTTTCCTTTCTTCTGGGTTACCTGGACAACATAGTTTTAATTAATTTATTTTTGCTAACACATATTTACTCTATACATTTACTATATACATGCAGATACTGTCCTAAACTCTTAACACATTTTAACTTATTTTATTCTCGTAAAACTATTATTTTGCAGATGAGGAATTGATGGGTTGAGGCTAGATAGGCTAAGATCCCATAGCTAATAAGTGGCAGATAACGGAGAAGGTCACTGTTATTGCACCTTCAGTAGATTAGGGACTTTAGAGGGACTATCTAGCCTAACCATCTTGTTTCATGACCAGGAAACTGACGTCATAGAGGTTAAATGACATTCATGGTTTCCCAGGTAGTTATTATCAGCTAAGCTAGTCTTCAAGTCTCCTTATTCTTAATCCACTGCTTTCTCCATAATTCTACTCTTGGTTAAAGTCACAAAATTTACCCTGGACCCAAATACCCTTAGCTATTAAAACTATGTACTTGGCCCCAATAGAGGTGCTAGTGTTTACTCTCATCAGTTACATCTTCTTTGGTAGTAGAAGATCTTGTGGACCAGTGAATCTGTTTGCAGTGCTGTGGAAATGAACAGTGCAGTATGTTAGAGATTGACATGCTGGAACCATCTAGAGGTTTAGATGACTGCTGGTTCCTGCATTGGCTGGCAGTGATGTGTGAGAAGGTGTAGGCTATTACCCTTCTTCCAACTTCACTTTGTTAGGAGTGAAGTCAGTAGGGAGAAGTGTGACAGGGAACACAGCTGCCCTGTTTCCTTATGCTAATCATTTATGCCATCAGCAAGTGTGGGCACAGACCATGTGTGCTATGCCTTTGAGAAATATTTCTTTTGTATCTTCATTTTCAACACTAGCTTCTTGTTGTTTTTCAGCAAAAGTTTGGTAGTGTTCCTCAGGTTTCACCCTTTCAACATCTGAATGTCATTCCTTTGGCTAACTGACCTTTTTTTCCCTCCACTTCTTTACTTGGTGGTGACAGGAGAAACTGTTAGTTTTTTAAAAAAGTTGATTTAATGGTCCACTTGCAAGAAGCCACAGAGAAACCAATCTGTTCTTAAGATTTAGAATTTATTTGATTCATCTTCTCAGATGACTTATTGAAATTGTCTTTAGAATGTGTCTAAAATGTGTGTTGTGTGCTCTGCTGATGGCACCAGACCCCGAATTTCCATCAAGGTATTTATTTAATTGTCTTTCCTAATTCTCTCTACTGACACTCATCTTGAAGTTTACTTTTGCCATTTTGTTGAAACAGCACTCTATCCCTGCCCCAAACATTTAACTTCTCTCAGATAAATCCCAGCCCCAACCCTAAAATTTCCAGGTTGGCCCTAAATCAATGCCAGACTGTATGATATGTTAGTAATAGCTCACACTTCAGCGAGAAGAATTTTCTGGGTAGTTTTAAAGGTGCAGATAAAAGCAGCAGAAAACCAGCACTTGGGGTATAGAGATCATGCCTTAGGACAGGTAGAAAAGAAATGGTGGAAAGAGGATAATATTTTGACTGAAATACAAATTAATATTGAAAATGTGTGGTAGAAATCCAGAAGCTTGGTACTCCATTCAGCTATCTCATGCTGATGGTTTTCCTCATCCATGATGATTTTCTTTGTTTTATCTTTATTCTGACTGAGGCTTAATAGAAGTGTTTCTATTGAAAATAAATAAATAAAATAGAGAAACTGAAGGTCTTTAAATTTAAGCTGAACTCATTAATTACATTTGAATTTGGACCTAAGACAGAATAGAAAGATTCACCATCTTCAAAGGTTACGTATGATCCTCTAGTGTGGGCTTTGTCTTGGCACTTTGTCCATTAACACACTGGTTGCTCTTCAAATGGGAACAAAGCAGGGTGGAAGCACCACCCTCTAAGTGTGCAGAGGCCTCTTAGTGACTCTATGATCCAGAGACTAGTAGACAAACTCAGGCAAATCACCTCTTCTCTGTGTCAGTTTCCCCATCTGCAAAATAAAGGGTGTAGCATAGAGATGAGGTATTTGACATAGTGGATAAGGCATTTGGCTGCTAACCAGGTCAGCCATTCAAACCCCCAGCTGTTTTTCCGAAGGAAGATGGGGGGATCTACTTCCATAAAGATTTACAACCTTGGAAACCAATAGGGGTCACTATGAGCTGAAATCAACAAGATGGCAGTGAGTTTGGTCTGAGTTTATTGTTAGTTCAGTGGTAGTTTTCCCTCCGATGCAAAATAGCCCAGGGTTTGATTCCTAGTTATGCATTTCATGCACAGCCACTACTCACCTGTCAGTGGAGGTGCACATGTTTCTGTGATTCTGAACAGGTTTCAGTGGAGCTTCCAAACTAAGATAGACTAGAAAGAAAGGCCTGGTGATTTCTGAAAATTAGCCAGTGAAAACCTTATGAATCACAATGATCTGATCTGCAATTGTTTCTGAGAATGGCACAGGACCTGATAGCATTTTAGTCCACTGTGAATGAGGTCATCATGAGCTGGAGGTGACTTCATGGCAGCTAACAACACCACCAGAATAGAAATGGTTCCAGCAATAATATTCTATTATCTCTGTGATTAGATCTATAATGTAGTGCTGGAATCATAAAGTTGAAGGCACCTTATAGGTCATCTAGTCTTACTTTTGCTGTTTAACAAAACATGCAAAAACTTAGTGGCTTAAAACACAATAATGCATTATTTCTTGAAATTCTGTGTGTTGGCCAAACTGTCTCTTTTCTGCTTTCTCCAGGACTCACTCATATTACTGCTTTTCGCTGGAGTATTTGCTGGACTGAAAGATCCAAGATGGTCTCACTCAATGTCTGGCAGTTTGTGCTGGCTATGGGATGGGGCTCTTCGTTCTTGTCTATGTCACCTCTCATCCTCTAGAAAGTTAGACCAGCTTCTTTATGTGGCAATCCCAGGGAAGCTACTAAGAGGCAGAAAGCTGCAAGGCCTCTTAAGGCCTAACCTCAGAAGTCACATAAGGTTATCTTCAATACACCCTGTCAGACAAAGCAAATCATAGTCCTGTCCAGATACAAGGGAAAGGGAAATGGATTTCACCTCTTGATGGAATGTTAGCAAAGTCACATAGCAAAGGAGGATGGGAAATTATAAGGATTGTTACGGTCATCTTTGCAAACAAGATACCACACTTCTTAGTTACACCAACAAAGAAAACCAAACACAAAAAGATCATTAAAATCTACTGGTGGTAGGATCATGATGAAAACCTAGGTATTCTAAACCCTCTAATCTATTGCTATAATCAGTTGCTTCCCAATAGCCTTTTTCAAGTTCATTCAACTACAAAAAATATTTGGTACCTAATACATGCCAAAGAAGCTCTGGTGGCATAGTGCCTAAGGAATTTTACTGCAAACCCCCAGCTAGTCCATGGAAGGAAGACTGAGCAATCTATTTCCATGAAGATTTACTACCTTGGAAATCCAAAGGGAGTCACTGTGAGTTGGAATCTACTTGATGGCAGTGAGCTTGGTGTCTGGTTAAGATATGCCAGGTATTGGGTACCTACAAAATGCTGGGCATTTTGGTGGATTCAAAGATGAATATGAAAACATATTTTCCTTCAAGTATTCTTTGTCCAGCATGGCATTCAAAAGGGATTAACTAACCAAGTTTTAAATAGGGGCATAATCTATTTTTATAAATTTCTATAAGAATGTGTGCAATAGGTGGACTTCTTTGTCCTGAATTCAATAGACATTACCATATATTTTTACCAGCACAATTGAAGTTCTTTCCTGCTTTACAGAATCTCCTCCACATTAAGTTTAATATATGAAGAAAGACAATATCCAAATTATCATAAATCTGTCAGCATTCCATTTCAGAGCATAGGCAAACGAAGCTTCCATGTATCTAAAATTATGTATCTGGATTACTGTTTTATCCTTTAATGGCCTAGACCTCAGGGTCAAGTTTTTATTATATACATCTTAAAAATGTAGAGCTGGGAGGGGGTTAGGATGGTGACCTGAGTCAGGGTAGATATTAACCTTCTGACCCCAGAGTCTGATGGATCTCAAGCAGTATTGCACTCTAGAGGGGAGGTAGTTTTTGGCATAGGGAGGAAGGCCAGATGCTCTGGTGTTTCATTTTAAGCTTTGAAAGGTTAAACTTAGACTTGCCTTTGCCCTCTAACCTGACAGAGCTACCCTATAGCAAGGACTGTCTTAAATTTCCCCATCTCATCTTCTTGGACCTTAGCTATGCTCTTATTCTCCTTCAGGGGATTGATGCCCATTTTCTGTCTTCTGCTTCTCCATTCTATACCTGGCTTTCAGAAAAGTATCAACCACCAATTATTTACAACTAGGTGTGATTCAGTCAGCAAATAAGTCTGATCTTTTACTAATTTAAAAAAGAGGCTTCTTCATGGAGAAAATGATTCTGGTCATGGAAGGATAGATTGAAAGAACATTCCCGAGGCTCCGGTGATCATGTCAGCTACTTTCTGCTTTTATTGCCTATTCTAAGTTGTTCATTAATAGAAACTTTAGAATTGAAATGATGAATAGATATCTTGTTGATACTCTTTATTTTGTCAATAAAAAACTGAGACCCAGAAAGAGGTGGCAGCTTGTCATGTTATACAACTACCTAGTGGCAGAGCTGGGAATCCAACTTGAATCACTTGCTCTTTAAACAAGAAAAGTTTGAACTAGATTCTATTCCCCTGAGAAGAAAGTAGATGGTTGCTTCAGAATTGGAAGTTTATTTCTCTTCCGGAGAAATCTATCTGTACAAAGCTGCAGTTTTCAGTTGCATAAATCCTCATGAGTCTTTTAAAAGGTGGGGAAAGGGTAGACATTCTGATTCAAAAAGAGGGAGTTAGAAGCTGAGAGGAAGTTATGGTCTAATATCTGAGTTGCTGTTACTTCTTCAATTTGATACGGAGAGTGGCATCAGAAAAATAACATGCGACAGATTGAAATTTAGGCTTTAGCACACAGACCTAAATCCACTATATGTTCTTGGCAGTTCACATAATCTTCTTGCTCATCAATTTAACAATGCACAAGAATAGATCATCTCTATGATGAAAGTCCAGTGACTTTCTAACTCTAAAGCTGAGAAAGACAAGGTCCTGATGCAGCAACCAGAATGAGCGCAGGCTTAGAAAAGTGAAGGGTTGGATACTAATATGTTTCAAGAACAGTAAAGAGGTCAGCTTGGCTAAGGAGTATGATTGTTGTTGGCAACTCTTCATAAAAGAAGGATAACAGTTACTTTCTTGACATGATACAATATGCCTTAGGAACAAGGAAAGATTACTTACTCATGTAACTCATGTAATTTAATATAGTCATGCACAGCACAATATTCATTCAAACAAACATCCAACTGCATATGCATTCATGATCCCAGCCACCATAAAGCTTATTATATTAAAAATTCAAGGTACATGCAATGCTTTATAGTAACAAATGGGTGTCACAGTGATGTGCATCAAAACATTATTATTATTATTACTGTATTATTATGTTAAAGATATTTTAGTGTATATAGAAAGGAGCTCTGGTGGTACAGTGGTTAAAGCATTTGGCTGCTAACCAAAAGGTCAGGGGTTTGAACCCACCAGCCACTTCATGGAAGAAAGAGAAAACAGTCTGCTTCTGTAAAGATTTATAGTCTTAGAAAAACCCTAGCTCTGGTAGCATAGTGCCTAAGGCACTTGACTGCTAAACAGAAGGCTGGCAATTCAAACCCATCAGCCACTCCTTGGAAGGAAGGTTGGGCAATCTACTTTTGTAGTGATACCACCTCAGAAACCCAAGGAGGGGTTGTTATGAGTAGGGTCCGACTTGATGGCACATAACAACAACAACAAGAAGTCAAAAATGACTCAATGACAATGAGTTTGGTTTTTGGTATGAGTGTATCTGGAAGTGTTTCTTTAATGGTTTTTATGCATAGAAAGATATACCATATAATAAGACAAACGTGACTAATTGACATTAGATACAAACCATACCTAAGTGTCCTGACTTATGTACAGATTTGACTTAAAGCAGACTTAGGGATAGGGAGCTCTGATGGCATAGTGCCTAAGGCACTTGACTGCTAACCAGAAGGCTGGTGGTTCAGACCCACCAGGCACTCCTCGAAAGGAAGTTTGGGCAATCTACTCCCATAGTGATACTGCCTCAGAACCCCAAGGAGGTCTCTATGAGTCGGATCTGACTCAATGGCAGTGCATTAGGAACAGAACTTGTTCATTATCTGGAGACTGCTTGTATATAACATGGTGTTTGCATAACATCCACATCATATAACATCCTATTTCACAGAATGTATTATGGATGTAGAATGGACATAATATGGACAAAGAATGGGAATTTCAGAATACTTCATTGTTCTCATGAGGAACCTGTACATGGACCAAGAGGCTCTCATTTGAACAGAACAAGGGGATACTGCATTCTTTCTAATCAGGAAGAGTATGTGTCAGGGTTGTATCCTTTCAGCATACTTATTCAATCTGTATGCTGAGCAAATAATCTGAGAAGCTCGGCTACATGAGGAAAAACATGGCATGAGGATTGGAGGAAGATTCATTAACATCCTGTGATATGCAGATGACACAACCTTGCTTGCTGAAACTGAAGATGGATTGAAGCACTTACTGCTTAAGATCAAAGACCACAGTGTTCAATATGGATTACACCTCAACATAAAAAAAATGAAAATCCTCAAAACTGGACCAATAAGCACCATCACAATAAGTGGAGGAAAGATTGAAGTTGTCAGGTATTTCATTTTACCTGGATCCACGGTCATCATGCAAGTAAGCAGCAGTCAAGAAAACAGATGTCATATGGCACTGGGCAAATCTGCTGCAAATGACCTCTTTAAAGTGTTAAGGAGCAAACATATCACTCTGAAGATGAAGGTGCACCTGACCCAAGCCATGGTATTTTCAATCTCTTCATATGCATATGAAAGCTGGAAAATGAATAAAGAAGACTGAAGGAGAGTTGATGCCTTTGAATTGTGGTGTTGGCAAAGAATAGTGAAAATACCATGGATTGCCAGAAGAATGAACAAATCTGTCCTGGAAGAAGTACAGCCAGAATGCTCTTTGGAAGCAAGAATGGCCAGACTTTATTTCACCTACCTTGTTCATGTTGTCAGGAAGGCCCAGTCTCTGGTAAAAGGATATCCTGCTTGGTAAAGAGAAGGGTCAGAAAAAAAGTGGAAGACCCTCAATGAGATGGATGGACATAGTGGCTGCAGTGGTGGGCTCAAGCACAGCAAGGATTATGAGGATGGTGCAGGACCAGGCAGTGTTCTGTTCTGCTATACACAAGATTATTATGAATCAGAGTTAACTCGATAGCATCTAACAACTAACAACAACATTATGGACATTAAGCAACTCATGACTGTATTGCTCTAGAAGTACTACACAATGCCGTTGGCTTTTTCAGATCTCTTCTTATTATGATGATTATTCTGAACCCTTTTAAACCATAGAATTATAAGAGTCCCAATAAGTTAATAAAATAAATGTCTCCTTAATGGTGAAAACTTAAGCATTATTGACAATCAAGTAGGGAAAATGGTTTTCAGGCAGGACCTTTCTAGATTATTGTTAATTGCCATTGTGTGGGCCTCTGACTCATGGCAACCCCATGTCTTACAAAGTAAAACTTCTCCTTAGGGTTTTCTTGGCTGTAATATTTATGAAAGCAGATCTCTAGATTTTTTCTTCTGCAGAGCCATTGGGTAGGTTCAAATCACTAAACTTGAGGTTAGGGACTGATCATAAACTTGTTGATAGTCCCCCAATAAATAGACAACTCTCTGTTGTGCATTTTGGAGCTCTGGTAGCATAGTGCCTAAGGCACTTGACTGCTAACCAGAAGGCTGGTGGTTCAAATCCACCAGCCACTCCATGGAAGGAAGGTTGGGCAATCTATTCCCGTAGTGATACTACCTCAGAAACCCAAGAAGGGGTCACTATGAGTCAGGTCCAATTCGACAGCACATAGCAACAACAACGACTGTTGTGCATTCATTACTGTGTCTTCAGTATAAGCCACTTAACTCATACTTCTTCCTGATTTGGTGGACAGTATATCTTTGCTGAAGGAATGCTACTCATGAGAAAACCACATTTCACATCTGCCATTTACCATAAGTCAGGAAGCCTTGGCCATAGTAGTTAATATAATTGATCCTATGAATGTTCATTCTGATGAAAATAAATATAATGATACCTACTTTATCTGCTTGACAAAGTTGTTTTAAGGATCAAATGAGAAATATATATGAATATACTTTATTACTGAAGGAAATATATAAATGTGAGGGATGGTTCTTGTCTAGACCTCTCAAGCCTGTCCGAGTGCCTGCAATCTCCTGAATGCACTGGCAGCCACACATCTGCACTCGGCCTATAAAATCACAGCCTTTTCCGAATACACACAAGGCCTGGATCGCTGATTCCCATAGACCTAATGTGTATGGCTCTCAGAGTGAGAACCAGCTTGGAATTGCATTAGCAGAGCAGGTACAGTTAAAAAGCCTGGGGCTTTGGAATTTTTAAAAGGGAACCAACACCAACATCTCTGAAATAAATTGATTTGGTTGAAACTCTTCCAAAGAAATTACCTTAATTCTGAGACTAAATATGCTGCGTTCCAGCCCAAATGGACTTTTCTTGGCAAATTCTCTGAGAAGTAAACATTCAACTTTAATAGGGAAAGGGCAGTAGAACCTTCAATTTTATCTCACTGATGTCACCCATTGCTTTTTGAGCCAAAGAACAAGAAAATCCAATACTTCCTTCAAGTATGAAGGCATCATTTGGGAACGATACAAATATGTTTGTGGTTTCTATATATTTTCTTTTAAAGAAAAAGCACAGGAATTGAAGAGAATACATTTTTCACAATCTTGACAAACATATGTGCTTCTTTCAAAGAGAGACTCACCTGGGAATCTTGGCTGTCTGATCAAAAAGTCTATCGTTTTCTTCTTCAATTAAAAAATAAAAGGAGCATAGAAGATATAAACCATGGATGACCTTAGAATCAAGGAACTTTTGAGCTGGAAGGCAAGCGTGTGATCTTAAGTTGAGGAAACGAAATAATTAAGATTCAGAAAAAGTTTAACTTTCCCCAGTCAATCACAGGGCTCATGTTTTCAAGGCTAGATTAGAATATAGGGCTTTTTGACACCACTGTCACTATCAGTTGCCTTTGAGTAAAACCCACCTCATGGTGGTGACTCCATGTGTGTCAGAGTAGGATTGTGCTTCATAGCATTTTTAGTGGCTAATTGTTTGGAAGTAGATCACTAGGACTTTCTTCCAAGGACTCTCTGGGTAGATTTGAACCACCAATCTTTCAGTAAGCAGATAAATGCATTAACCATTTGCACCAGCCAGAGACTCCTTTTTGATACTAGGACTCCTATTATCTTGTTTGAGAACAAATTATTCCCTGAAAACAAAGATATAGTCTCAAGGCCACCCTGAAGTCCATTGTTCTCACATTTCCACATAGCAATTACTCTATGTGATTAAATGATAGGGTAGGATACCTCACTTCAAGCATAATGAAACTGTTTTCAGCCAACTTGAACAGCAGCCAACTGGAGCTAGGAGCTGAATTCCAGGCCTTATTCTGTCACTGGGCGACTTGGACAAATCCATTCTTCTGGGCAAGCAAATCAGTTGTTGATTTCCAGTGTGCTAGAAAAGCTTGCTATTTTGAGCAATCTAATGATAATATCTATTGGAGAGTGCAGAACACCTTGCTAAAATTCAATTGAGTTCCAGGAAATTAAAATGAGCACTGTTATCTAGGCAGTGGGTGTTCAAAAGTGAGTAACACAGTCCCTCCCCAGAAGTGGCAAAGAATTCAAAAAAGATATATATAACAGTAGATGGCAAGAATTGTAACTTATTCATCTTTATATCCACAGTTCCAACACCTCAGAAGTATATAAACATTTGGTGATTATCTTGGTTAAATGTTGGTGGTAGTAGTGTCATGAGTGTAGAAAAGAGGAGACAATCTTCTTGGGGTGGGGAAAAGAATAAGGTGTAAGAAATCTTCAAAGCTGATATTTGATCTGAGCCTTAAAGAAAAACACATTGTAGAGCTAACAATCATCCATTAATCTACTTAAAGGGGGTTCCATAAGTACACACATAAAGCTTCCAGACTTTCCTGATGCAGAAAGTGACCTGTGGGGCCAAGAACAGAGCTTGTGTGTGTGCGTTTGTGTGTGTGTATGTGTGTGACCAGCTTTTCATCAGAGCTACTGTGTCTAGTTCTGGATAGAGCTACATCCTCAGGGTGCTAGACATGGGGACAGCCCCACCTGACTTCTTGCATTGCTTTCACTTGGGTCCCTGGGACAGGCTGTTGTACTTGGCCTCACTCCACCCCCAGGGTATGCAATTACTCAGAAACTCCCAGCTGCTCCCAAGCCCCCACACTGAGTTTCCAAACACAACCTGTGAAAACAGATCTCTGGTGGCAGCTTTGGCCACATTTGGCAACAGCACTTGCCCATGGTCCACCAGCAGACTCTTGAATCCCAGACCGCTCTGCACTCCAGATGCAAACATTGCCTGTCGGACACTGTCTTTGGAACAGATCCAGGAAAGATCTGCTTGGAACTCATGGGTTCCGTGTTTTTCTTTTGGCTCCTTCCAAACCAAATGGAGCTTAATGTCTTTGCCTGTGTCCAGTCCCTTCACTGCAGGCATAGACTCATCTTTCTGCAATCTTTCAGCAAGTGAAAGTCTCTCCTTGTACATGACTTATCTCATGGGGATTCTGAGTCCCTTTCTTTCTCCAGTATACAATACATTGTGTTTGTATGTAACCCAGAACCCTGATGTCATCTTTGACTACTTGTTTCCCATCATTCCCTCACTCTTTCTTCTTACCAATTTCTCAGTCCCCGTGCATTGGAACTTTCACTATCCTTCTTTTCTGCCTTCTGAATACCCTCATTGCTATCACCCACATTCACATGACCATTTCTTGCCTGCATTATTTCAATAGTCTCCTAAATATTCCCCCTCCCTATGTTGTTTACATCCTTCAGAGGCATCCTGTTGTCAGACTTATCCTTCTCAGGTATATACTTCTCGTCATATAATACTCCTGTTCAAACCTTTCCAAGGCCACTTTACCTACCCTATGATTTCCCAACGCTTTACCCTGGGATTGAGATCTTCTCTTATGTGGCAGAAGGTGGTCACCTAGAACTTATCATTTCCCCCTGATAGTACAGAAATGTCTCTTGAAATGCTTGCTTAGGACCAGATTTCCCAGCACTCCAACTAGCATCTAGCTCTGCAAGTGGAATGGAAGCAGAGATGATGTAAGTCACCTCAGGGTCAAGGTTGTTAAAAAGAGGATGTACCTTACTGATCCTCTCTCATTCTGACACATGGAAACACAAGCTAGAAGAGATGTGGGTCTCAGAAACATCAGTTGAAGTAAAGCATTTTGCTATTTAGGACAAATTTTATTGAGCTATTTTGAAAAACTAGTTATCTATTGTGTTAAGTCATTGAAAATTTGTAGTTCATTTAGTTTTTCCAGCAAATGTTATCTTGACTAATATTGGCTTTAATAGACTTTTCAAATTCATTTTCCATTATTCTCATTCATAACCCCCATATTAGGTCAAACACTGTTCTTCATACACAGTTCTTACCTGCCTGTGCTTACCTTGATCTTTCTGCTTAAATGCCTTAATCCTCACTTTTACTTCACCTCACTTCATCTTACATCACTTTGTCCATTACGTAAGAGGCAGGTGAAATGCTTCTTCCTCCACCAAGCTTCTTGGTCACCAAAGCTGCTCAAAGGTGAGCTCTGCTTCCTCTAACTCTCAAATCACTTTATGTGTTTCTCTCTTAATCTGCTTATCTCATTCTGTTACGTATTATAGTTAGTGGTTGCTAGGGACTGAATTATGTTCCCCAAAAATATGTGCCAACTTGTCTAGGCCATGACTCTCAGTATTATGTAATTATGCCCCATTTTGTTTTCTGATATATTTATCTATGTGTAGGAGCTCTGGTAGCATAGTGCCTAAGGCACTTGACTGCTAACCAGAAGGCTGGCAGTTCAAACCC
>NW_006921645.1:1498107-1506546 GCF_000298275.1 Orycteropus afer afer | reverse complement strand
AACAACAACAACAACAACAACAAAGATCAATGTGCTAAGCATTAGTGGGCTGGAATGGGCTGGTATTGGCCATTTTGAATCAGACAAATATAAAGTCTGCTGTGCCAGGAAATTGAAGAGGAATGGCATCAAATTCATCATCAAAATAACTTTTCAAGATCTATCCTGAAGTACAATGCTGTCAGTGATAAGATAATATCTATATACTTAAAAGGAAACCAATTAAGATGACTATTATTCAAATTTATGTACCAATCATTAAGGCCAAAGAGAAAGAAATTGAAGATTTTACCAACCTCTACATTCTGAAATTGATCAAATATGCAATCAAGATGTACTGATAATTACTGGTGATTAGAGTGCAAAAATTGGAAACAAATAAGAAGGATCTGGAGTTGGAAAATATGGGCTTGGTGATAGAAACAAGGACAGAGATTGCAGAATAGAATTTTGCAAGACCAATGACTTATTCATTACAACCACCTTTTATTTTCAATATCATAAACAGGGACTATACATGTGGGCCTCATAGGATGGAATACACAGGTATCAGATCAACTACATCTGTGGGAAAAGATGATGGAGAAACTCAATATTATCTGTCAGAACAGGGCCAGGGGCTGTCTGTACAATAGACCGTCAAGTGTTCATATGTAAATTCAAGGTAAAGCTGAAGAAAATTCAAACAAGTCCATAAGAGCCAAAGTACAACCTAGAGACTATCTCACCTGAATTTACAGATCATCTCAAGAATAGATTTGACATATTGAAAACTAATGACCAAAGACCAAATGAGATGTGGGATGACATCAAGGACATCATATATGAAGAAAGCAAAAGTCGTTAGAAAACAGGAAAGAAAGAAAAGACCAAAATGGATATCAGAAGACACTCTGAGGGACTACCAGTAAGATGGTGCAATAGACAGACAATTTACACAGATCCTCCTCAACAAGAAAAGAGAAATAAATTGACACAGATACTGAAGATAATCCTGGAGCCTTGAGCTTTGAAAGGAAAGATACCCAGATGGATTAAATACCAACTAATAGAAGAACCAGAATGAAAGTGGTGAATAAAAAGACAAATGGAGCTGTGGATTGTCAGATATCCTGACTGTACAGACAGTGTGAATATTTTCAAGTGGTGTTAGGACATGAGAATTAACCTAAAAATAGGTCCTGCTCACCAAGCATTGCATGGACAACTGCACTGGTAGCTGATGACTAAAAGGGAAGCAGCAAAAAAGGAGACAAACTGAGATGTGGAATTTCAGCTGTCTGGAGGGCACAGCCATTATTAAAATTTACAAGCCATGTGGCCATTTTGGATACTTAAAGCAGCAACATTCCTGTTCCGATCCCAGGGACCTAAGAACAGGTTCTGCTTGCCTAGGACAGCATGGCCAACCACACTGACAACTGACAACTGGAGAGGTTCAATATTTCCCTCATTACTCTTATACTCCACACCCTCTTGGTGAATGGAGGCGGGTCCATTCCCCACCACCCACCATCTGGACCGGCAGGAATTCCATCCCAGTCTGTGTGCTCTGATGGAACTTGGGTGCCCTGCTCCCTGCCCCAGATTATTTTGTTTTGTTGTTTTTTCTTTGTTTTAAAGGGATTCTTTTATTCTTATTTTTATTGTTATTCTTTCTTTTTCCCTTGCCAGGTTCTAGTTTTTGGGTTTTATTCTCTTCCCAGTTCCTGACTCCTTTTTCCTTCTTGTAGCTTTTCCCATTCTTTGTTTTTCTTTTTGCCTTTTTCTTATTTTTTTCCTTTATTGTTCTTTTAAGCTAGGTCTTTTCTTTTATTCCTCTCTCCTCAGATATTGTGGATTTTTCTTTTAATTTTTCTATTTATACATATTTTTTGTCTTTCTAAAGTATTTCTTTAAATATTTCGTCTCATTTATTTACTTTCCTTTTTTTTTGGTGACTATTCTTATGTGTTTATGTGGTGTGTGTTTTTGTCCCCTTGTTTTTACCTTTTTTTTTTTTTTAAGGTTGTTTTTGTCTAACTGAGTGGGAGACAGCAACCATACCCATACAACCCAACCATACCTGCACCTCCTGAAGTCCCACCTACTGAATGAGGGCCATCACTTCCTTCAGCACCAAATGGCCAATGATAAATAACAGCCAATATGCACCAACTCACTCTTCACTTCTCTTCACAAACAGTCAACAGAGATCTGTACAACCACTCTTATTCTCTATCACACTCACCAGCAGACAGGTGGTGAGTGTGTAAGTACTGCCAACTAATGAATAGAGGAGCACAGTACCCTGCTCACTCAGATATATAAAAATAAAACAAAGAAAAAAAATCCTGGGTGAATCACACCAACATACAATAAACAAATCTGAACACTAAAATGTCACAATGTCTTGGCAACAACAGATCATCACAATGCACACAAAGAAGCAAGACAAAATAGTAGAAATAAGGAACCAGGATACAGACCTAGAAAACACCCCTGAGGGAGAAGCAGCACTGGAACTCCCCGATAAGGAATTCAAAAGAATTTCATTTAGGTACCATCAATAGAATGAGAGACAGATCAAGGATAACACTGACAAAATTAAGGAAAACAGACAAAACCTTAGAACAATTTGGGAAGACAATACAAGAACAAAATGACAAAATAAAAGAAAAATTAGAAATGATACAAAATCTACAGATAGAAATCCAGAATATTAGGGCTAACATTTCAGAAATAGATAAATCATTGAATGGGCAAAGGAGTAGAATCCAATCAATTGAAGACAGAATTAGTGAAATTAAAGACAAATACCTCAATACTACTTTAGTAAGGGATTAATCAGAAAAAAGGTCAAAACAAAATGAAGAAAGTCTAAGATTCATGTGGGATATCAACAAGAAGAATAACCTATGTGTAATTGGAATTCCAGAACAGGAAGAAGCAAATAAAATCACAGAGAAAATTGTCAAAGATTTGTTGGAAGAGAATTTCCCTGATATGATGAAAGATGAGAATAAATCCATTCAAGAAGTCCAATGAACCCCAAACAGGATAGACCTCAAAAGAAAATCACCAAGACATATCATCATCAAACTCACCAGAACAAAAGACAAAGGAAGAATACTGAAAGCAGCACAGGAAAAACAAAAAGTTACCTACAAAGGGAAAGCAATAAAACTAAGCTCTGATTTCTCAACAGAAACCATGCAGGGGAGAAGGAAATGGCATGGTTTATATGAAGCCCTGAAAGAAAAAAAGAAAATTTCCAAATGAGAATTATGTAGCCAGTAAAATTTATGGTGAAATTAAGAGATTTCCAGATGAGCAGAAATTAAGGGAATTTGTTAAAACCAGACCAACCTTACAAGAGATGCTAAAGGGAGTTCTTCAGACAGAGAACCGACAACAGCAAACAACAACCAACCATTAACACCCATGATGACATAACCTAGAAACCAATCTAGTTATGGAAGTGTTGTTGTTGTTGTTGTTGTTAGGTGCTGTTGAGTCGGACCCACTCATAGAGACCCCTCCTTGGGTTTCCGAGGCAGTATCCAAAGCAAAATAAGCTTACAAGATTCTAAACAGGGAAGCAGAGACATCAATTGGCAAATGAGAACAACTACAAACTAGAAAGAGGGAAAAAAATAGTGTCATTACAGAACTTCTAAATGGTAAAGAAGTCAAGACAATTGTGAGGTAGAATGGACTGTTCTAAACTTGGGAATAAAAGTATAAACTGCAGGGTAGCATGAAAGAAAAATAATAAACCTTTGCATCAAAATAAAAAAGAGGACATATTTAGCAAATACTAAAGCAACAGCAATGAAGGAAATGATAACATGATTCTTAAACAAAATGAGTTCAGCACAGAAAATTATATGGAACAAAAAATCAGCAACACCATGAAAAAACACATAGAAAATGATAGCAACCAATTCCTACTTGTCAATAATTACACTGAATCTCAATGGATTAAATGCACCACTCAAGAGATGGAGAGTTGCATACTGGATAAGAAAACATAACTCATCAATATGCTGTCTACAAGAGACACACCTTAGAGAAAAAGACAAAAATAGACTGAAAATCAAAGGTTGGAAAAAGATACATGAAATGAATGGCAATCAAAGAAGACCTGGAGTGGCAATATTAATTTCTAAAATTGACTTTAAGTAAAAAAAAAACACCATAAGAGACAAGGAAGAACATTACATAATGATTAAAAGATCGATTGAATAAGAGAACACAATCATAATAAATATCTATGCACCCAATGAAAGAGCCCCAAAATACATAAATCAAACTTTAACAGAATTGAAAAGACAAATAGATGGCTCCACAGTAATAGTTGTTTGTTGTGTGCCATCTAGTTGAACCCGACTCATAGTGCCCCTTCCTTGGATTTCTGAGGCAGTATCACCACAGAAGTAGATTTCCCAACCTTCCTTCCGAGGAGTGGCTAGTGGGTTTGAACCATCAGTGTTCTGGTTAGCAGTTAAATGCCTTAGGCACTATGCTACCAGAGCTCCCACAGTAATAGTAGGAGACTTTAATACACCACTTAGTAGGAGACTTTAATACACACTTTCCATGAAAAATACAACAGCTGGAAAGAAACTTAACAAAGATGTAGAAGAACTAAACATACAATCCACCAACTTGACATTACAGACATCTACAGAGCACTTCACCCAACAACAGCACAATATACATTATTTTCCACTGCACATAGAATGTACTCCAGGATAGACCATATGTTAGCCCTCAAAGCAATCCTCAATAAATTTGAAAACATTGAAATACTGCAAAGCATCTTCTCAGATCATAATGCTATCAAATTAGAAATCAAAATAGGAAAATCAATGGAAAAACAGCAAGCACATGGAAACTGATTAACACCCTCCTTAAAATGACTGGGTAATAGAAGAAATAAAAAATGAAATGAAAAATTCCTTGAAAAACAGCAGCAAAAAATAAAAAAGGCTACAGTCACCAGAAGAAAATAAATAATAAAGATTTGAGCAGAAATAAATGGAACAGGAGCTAGGAAGACAATAGAACAAATCAAAAAGACTAGAAGTTGGATTTTTGAAAAGATTTATAAAATGACAAACCACTGGCAAACTTAACAAAGGAAACGAGGGAGAAAACACAAAGAACACAAATAAGAAACAAATTAGGTGACCTCACAACAGAACCAACTGAAATAAAAAGGATAATATCAGGATACTATGAAGAACTGTACTCCAAAAAATTTGAAAATCTAGAAGAAATGGGACAGATTTCTACAAACATTCTACTTGCTTAAACTAACACAGACTGAGGTGGAAATTTTCAGCTGGCCCATAACAAAAGAAGAAATTGAACAGGTCATAAAAAAATTACCAACAACAAAAACGTCCTGGAGAATTCTACCCAACATTCAGAGAAGAACTGACACTAATCCTACTCAAACAATTCCAGGAAATGGAAAAAGATGGAATCCTTCCAAATTCATTTTACAAGGCAAAAACAACCAGCTAAAGACATCACTAAAAAGGAAACTATAGATCAATATCCTTCATGAATTCTGATGCAAAAATCTTCAACAAAATACTAGCCAGTAGACTCCAACAACATATCAAAAATGTAATACATTATGACCAAGTGGAGTTCATACCAGGTATGTAAGGATGGTTCAACATTAGAAAAACAATCAATGTAGTCTATCACATAAGTAAAATAAAGAAAATGAACCCTATGATCATCAATCAATGCAGAAAAAAACATTTGATAAAATCCAACACTCATATTCCTAATACATACTCTCAGAAAAATAGGAATAGAAGGGAAATTCCTCAATGTAATGAAGGGCCTTTATGCCAAACCAACAGCCAACATTATTCTCAATGGAGAGAGACTGAAACCATTCCCCTTTCGAACAGGAACCAGACAAGGATGCCCTCCATCACCACTTCTTTTCAAGATTGTTTTGGAAGTCCTAGCCAAGGCAATAAGGCAAGAAAGGGAAATCAAAGGCATCAAAATTGGTAAGGAAGAAGTTATAGTATGCCTATTTACTGATAATATGATCCTATACACAGAAATGTTATGGGGAGCTCTGGTAGCATAGTGCCTAAGGCACTTGACTGCTAACCAGAAGGCTGGCGGTTCAAACTCACCAGCCACTCCTCGGAAGGAAGGTTGGGCAATCCTACTTCCGTAGTGATACTGCCTCGGAAACCCAAGGAGGGGTCGCTATGAGTCAGGGCTGACTCGACGGCACATAACAACAACAATACACAGAAAACCCAAGATACTCAGCAAGAGTACTATTGGAACTAGATTTAGCATAGTGACAGGATACAGGATCAACATACAAAAAAATCAGTTGGATTCTTCTACACCAGCAAAGAGATTGCTGAAAAGGAATTAATAGCATTTACAATAGCTACAAAAAAAAAGAGAATACTTTGGAATAAATCTCACTAGGGACACAAAAGACCTATATAAAGAAAACTATAAAACATTGCTTCAAAGAAACTATAAGAGATCTACATAAATGGAAGAACATACCACTCTCATGGGTAGGAAGACTGAACATTATGAAAATGTCAATACTACCCAAAGCAAACTATACATTCAACAGACCAATATTCTTCATCAACATTGTTGATTCCATCATCATTCTTTAAGGATATGGAAAAACCAATCACTAATTTTATGGAATGGAAAAAGACATCAAATAAGCAAAACACTGTTGAAGAAGAACAAAGTGAGAAGTTCCACATTCACAGATCTCAAAATCTACTATACAGCCACAGTTGTCAAAATAGTTGGTATTGGTACAACGACAGACACATAGACCAGTGGAATAGAATTGAGAACCCAGAAATAGATCCATTGACCTATGGTCAGCTGATCTTTGACAAAGTGCCGAAATTCATTAAATAGGGAAGAGATAGTCTCTTTAACAAATGGTGTCGGCAAAACTGTTTATCTATTTGCAGAAAAATGAAACAAGATCCATACCTCACATAATACCCCAAAACTAACTCCAGATGGATCAAAGACTTAAATGTGAAACCTAACACTATAAAGTTCCTTCAAGGAAAAAATAAGGGCAAATTTAGGGCCTGATTTATGGCATTAATATCCTGTCCAACATAAAAATTTAAAAATGGGTAGAAGACATGAATAGACACTTTACCAAAGAAGATGTTCAGGTGGACAGCAAACACATGAAGAAATTTTCACAAACATTAGCCATTAGAGAAATTAAAATAAAAACAACAATGAGATACCATCTCATCTCAGCACTGATAGCAAAGTTCAACAAGATAGGAAATAACAAATACTAGTGAGGATGGGAAGAGATTGGGACACTCACACACTGTTGATAGGACTGACAAATGATACAACCACTGTGGAAATCAGTATGGCAATTCCTTAAAAGGTTGGAATTAGAAATACAATTTGATCCAGCATTCCCATTACTTGGCATATATCCTAAAGAATTGAAAGCCAGGACAAGAACAGATATATGCACACCCATGTCCATAGTAGCATTATTTACAATAGCAAAGAGATGGAAACAACCTAGATGCCCATCAACAGAAGAATAAATAACCAAACAATGGCACATACACATAATAGAATACTATGCAACACTAAAGAATGTAGAATCTGCCAAATACCACATGATGTGGATTTATTTGGAGGACATTATGCTGAGTGAAATAAGTCAATCACAGAAGGACAAATATTATAATAGTTCACTATTGTGAAAAAGTCAAGGAAAGGTTTATATATGGACAGAAACTATTGGTTACCAGGAATGAGGGTGGGGGTAGGGAATGTTGCTAGATAGGTAGATACTTGTGTATTTATTTGGGTGAAGGGAAGGGCAATGTACCAAAAGTGAATGATCAACATGGATGCATTGAGGAAGAGTAAGACATAGGAACATGGGAGGTACAGACAACAAAGATGAACTCTTTTGCAAAAGACTACAGTACAGTATTGTCAGGAATGGCAAGCATTGATCTACATGTGGATAGATGGCTAATGATCAGGTATGTCTAGGGAGGGGAGAGTGTGCCCATGACCACATATAGGGTTGGTGGATGATGTTTATATAACACACACAAATACAAATACATGTGTATTTGTGTGTGTTATAAAAAATGTCTGGGTGTATAGTAGAGCTGAAAAGGAACAAGGTTTTCCTGGCTTCTTGGCCACAGCAAACTACCCTGAGGCAGCAAGCAGTTTGATCTGTGGGCTCAAGACCACAATTGCAGGGGACTTCAAGCTCAAATGACATAACATATCACACAAAAACATTGTTCTGCATCCTACTTCGGTGATTAGTGACTGGGGTGTTAAACATTTGCAAGCAGCTATCTAGGTACAATGATGGGTCTCTTCTAGTCCAGAGAAAAGAAGAATGACAAAAATGAAAGACAG
>NW_006921645.1:1470659-1497652 GCF_000298275.1 Orycteropus afer afer | reverse complement strand
AAGAACACATTTGACATTTCCCAAGCTCAAAGAACTGGAGAAAAAATTCAAGCCTCAAGGTGCAATATTGATGGATTCTATGTCCAAAATAAGGAGCTCTGGTGGGGCAGTGCCTAAGTGCTAGTGCAAGCAAGAAGGTTGATGGTTCAAGCTCACCAGCCACTCCACAGAAGGAAGACTGGACAATCAACTTCCATAAAGATTTACCATGTCAGAAACCCAAAGGGGGTTGCTATGAGTCAGAACTGACTCAATGACACTGAATTTCTTTTCTTTTCTTCTTCTTTTTTTTTAAATTTATGTCCAAAATATTGAAAACCACAGGAATTATCAAAAGAAGATAGAAAGAATATGCAGAGTCCTTGTATCAAAAAGAATTAGTCAATGTTCTATCATTTCAAGAGGTAGCATATGATCAAGTACCAATAGTGGTAAAATAAGAAGTCTCATCTGTACTGAAGGCATTGGCAGAAAACAAGGCTCCAGAATTTGAATTGAGATGTTTCAACAAACAGATGTGATACTAGAAGTCCTCACTCACCTATGCTATTTGGAAGAGAGATACCTGGCCAACTAACTGGAAGAGATCCATAATTGTGCCCATCCTAAATAAAGGTGATTGAACAGAAATTGAAAATTATCAAATGATATCAGTACTATCACACAAAAGTAAAATTTTGTTGAAGATAACTCAAAAATGGTTACAACAGTACATTGACAGGCAACTGCCAAAATTTCAAACTGGATTCAGAAGAAGGATATCATTGCTGATGTCAGATGGATCTTGGCTGAAAGCAGAGAACCCTAGAAAGATTTTTAGCTGTGTTTTCTTGACTATGAAAAAGCACTCAAATATGTGGATTGTAAAAGATTATGGATAATTTTAGGAAGAATGGGAATTCCAGGATAGTTAATTGTGCTCATGAGGAAACTGTACATAGACCAAAAGGCAGTTGTTCAAGTAGAACAAGGGAATACCAGTGTCTTAAAATCAGGAAAGGTGTGTCAGGTTTGTATTCTTTCACCATACCTATTCAATCTGTACACTGAGCAAATATTCCAAGAAGTTAGATTATATGAAGAGCAGTGCATCAGGGTTAGAGGATGACTTGTTAACCACCTGCAATATGTAGATGGCACAATCTTGTTTACCAAAAATGAAGGGGACATGAAATATTTATTGGTGAAAATAAAAGATTACAGATTGCAGAATGGATTACACTTCAGTGTAAAAACAAAAGTCTTCACAACTGGATGAATAAACAACATCATGATAAACAGAGAAAAGACTGAAGTTGACAAGGATTTAATTTTACTTCAATCCACAATCAATGCTCATGGAAGCAAGAGTCAATAAATCAAATGACATATTGCATTGAGCAAATCTGGTACAAAAGGCCTCTTTAAAGTATTAAAAAGCAAATAGGTCATTTTGAGGACTGAGATATGCCTTAGGCATGTCATGGTGTTTTCAAATGCCTCCTATGCATGTGAAAGCTATGCAATGAATAAGGAAGACAGAAGAAGAATGGATGCATTTGAATTATGGTGTTGGGTGAAGAATATTAAATATACTTGGCTTCCAGAAGAATGAACAAAGAAGACGTACAGCCAGAATTATGCTTGGAATCAAAGATAGAGAGATTTCATTTCATGTACTTTGGATGTGTATTGTTATGGACAAATCCCTGGAGAAGGACATCCTACTTGGTAAAGTAGAGGGTCAGCAAAAAAGGATGAAGATCCTTAATGAGAAGGATTGACACAGTAGATGCAACAATGGACTCAAACATAGAAACAATTTTGAGGATGGTGCATGATTGGGCAGTGTTTTGTTCTATTGTACATGAATTTGCTATGAGTCAGAACTGACACAAAGGCACCTAACAACAACAAAGCCTTTCATTTGTGGTATTCTGTTATAGTAGCACTAGATAACTAAGATAGTAGTTTACATATCCTATTTCCCTTGCCAACATGTAAGCTCTTGAGAAGTAGGATAAATCTGTTTACTTTTGTTTTCCCCTTAGCAGTAAGCAGTCCCCATCACCTTATATTTTAAAGTTAGCCATCTTTTTCAGAATTAATGATTCAAAGAATAAATGATAATAAATATAGGACTATCTTATGGCAAAGTTGTAGGATCATAAATCTGTCTTTCTGATTTTTAGCCTCATCTTTTTCCCATTCCCCAACTGCCCACTCTTCCCACAAGGTACTTTCTTCCCTTCATGTATGACACATGTGACATAGTATGACATGTATGATGTAGTCTTAGAAGCCACACTGACAAGATTTAAATCTAGAGTTTGCTGTGTCTTATCAAATGTGTGATTAGCTTCTGTGCCTCAGTCTTCTTGTAAACTATAGATAATGACTTACCTATTAGGAAGGTTGGACAATCTACTTCCGTACTGATACTGCTTCAGAAACCCAAGAAGGAGTTGCTATGAGTTGGGTCCGACTTGATGGCACATAACAACAGCAATTAGGGAGCTCTGGTGGCATCATGACAAAGGCATTTGACTGCTAACCAGAAGGCTGGCAGTTCAAACCCACCAGCTACTCCTCAGAAGGAAGGTTGGGCAATCTATTTCCATAGTGATACCACCTCGGAAATGCAAGGATGAGTCACTATGAGTTGCAATCAACTTGACTGCAATGAGTTTGGTTTGGTATTAGTGTTATTTGAGGTACAAAGGAGGTATTATTTGTAAAGTTCTTAGAACAGATCATGATAGGCATGATCTAAGTGTTCATATAACATGGCTTTTAATTCTTTGTTGCTTTTCTTTCTCTATATCTGTTCCTTGGTTCTTCTTCTTTAGGGGAATTGGGGATGAGATCAGCCCAGAAACCTGGAATGCTGATGGGCTTCACCTTGTGTGTTGTTTACTGATGATTATTATAAATGGCTGCCTGCTGTGGAGGCTGATTTCAGCCATGACCATTGGGCTCATTATGCCATTAATGCAAGAGAGGAAATAGTAGTGCAAACAATAGGCAATTATCCATTCTCAAAAGAACTGAAATTTTACTAAGGAATATAGTTTAAAATTTTGAAAAATTAATTGTAGGATTCTTACTTTTAAGTAAATGTTCAGAATTCAGGTGACTCATACAACTTCAAGCTGGAAAAACATAGAGATCTTTGACTGCACATCCTCATTTCACTTGGGAAGAAGCTAAGGTGTAAAGAAAACACATGACCTACCCAAGATGCCACCCTTGGTTTAAACAAAACAAAGACAAAACCTGGGCCTGGACTACTAGTCTAGTACTCTTCCTAGAGGATCAGTGTTTAACTCAGATGAATCTTATAAAGCTTTTTGCATATCATCTGTTCAAGAACCTTCAATGGCTCCTCATTCATTACTTTGGAGATGAAGGTCAAGTCTCATGCACATTAAAACCATCCATAGTTTGGCGCCATTCGTCACTCAGAATTTGCCGTTGGCTAGAACTCTATTATACTGTGTAAACAGGTATAATCCATTTGGAAAGAAGTAACAATATGTATTAGTAGCCATAAACATCTTCATGTTTTTGCACAGTAATTCTACTTCTAGACTCCTTCCTTAAAAAAAATTATTTAATATAGAAAAACCTATATACATAAAGGTATTCATTTCAACAGTATTTACAATACAAAACTGGAAAGAACCTAAATGCCTGAAATTAAAAGATGTTTGTAAAAATTATATTTACTAGCTGAACTATAGTGAAATTGTTATAAATGATGGCAATAAAAACAATGAAATAACAAAACATATAGGATCGAATGTTAACTTTAAAAAGCAGGATTAAAATATACACAGTATTATTAAAATGATGTGAAAAATACATATAAGTGGAAAAAATAGTAAAAAATGTAAATAGATGTGTGAATATCTTGCCTATTTCCCAAAATTTATGCCATAGCTTTGCATTATTTTATAACTAACAACTTAAATTTTTATAAAATATAAATTTTATCATTATAAAGCCTCTAAAGTTTTTTCATTACCTGCTATAGGCTAATGGAAGGCCTCTTATCCAAGTGCTCAAGGACCCTAACATGTTGCTCCAATTATTCTTTTCTAGCCCATTTCTTAGAACTTTGGTTTCTTATAATCTTTATGTTCTAGTCAGATTGGTCCTTTGTTGCTTCTAAGGCAAAATGGAGGATGCAAGATCAGTGAGAAAAGACGTGGACCTTGGAGTTGAAAAAACCTAACTTACCCACTATTATGGATTGAATTGTGTCCTCAAAAAATATACATTGAAGTCATAACCCCCAAAACCAGTGATCATGACCTAGTTTGGAAATAAAATCTTTAAATATGTTGTCTGTGACATCTTCTACGGAGCCACTGGGTGGTTTTAACTGCCAATCTTAGGTTAGCAGCTGATGTCAGACCAGTCACGCTTACCAGGCTCCTTGTGATAGTTAAGGTTTATGTCAACTTGTCTGGGCTGTGGTTTTGAGTAGCTTGGCAGTTGGATATAGTTATTCCCCATGATGAAATTCTACATGGTGTAATCAACTCCATGGTGGCATCAGCTGTGAGCAGCTAATTAATTGCCTTTGGGGTGTGACCTTTCTCCAGCATATATGTAGAAGCTTTGAGAAAGGTCTCCAGCTTTTTGGCACATTTTGGATCCTGCATTTGGCCAAGTCTTCATCTCCTGGACTTGAACCAGTGGTCTGCCATGTTACCTGTTTATCTTGGGATTGTGCCATTTTACCTGCCGACCTTAAGTTTATCAGCCTCTGCACCCTGCAGCTCCCTGAATTAGCAGGCACCTCCAGTTCCAGTGGGCCTGGAACAAGAGGCAGAGCTGAAGCCTAAGGTTGGGGGGACTTCAACAAGCCCCTACAGCTGGAACTCTGAATTCAGAATTTTGCCCTCCTAAATTGTTAAGAGCTCTGGTAGCATAGTGCCTAAGGCACTTGATGCTAACCAGAAAGCTAGTGGTTTAAACTCATCAGCCACTCCTCAGAAGGATGGTTGGGCAATCTACTTCCAGTGATATGACCTCAGAAACCCAAAGAGGGGTTGCTGTGAGTCAGGTCTGACTCCAGGGCACAGAGCAACAACAACAACAACAACAACAATAAACTGTTAAGAGAAGAAACTCCTATTTGTTAAAGTCATCTACTTGTGGTATTTCTGTCATAGCAGCCCTAGAGAGCCAAGACACTCCTCACATATGGGTGATGTGTAATGAGTTGACTCCAACTCATAACAATCCTTTAGGGCAGAGTAGAATTGCTGTTTCCAAGGCTGTAAATCTTCATGGAGGCAGACTACTTCATCTTTCTCCTGAAGAGTGGCTGGTGAGTTTAAATAACTAGGCTTTTGGTTAGTAGCAGAATGCTTTAATCAGTGCTCCACCAGAGCTCCTGTTACACACACACATATACACCACACACACACACACACATTATATATAATTGACCCCTCCCCCCCAGTAAAGTATAATTTCCCTAAAGGCATATAGCCTGTCCTATGTTTCCTCTTGTCACATACAAAACTGTAAAGCCATGAGGATGCACAATGATTGGTTTGTGATTGATTTATATCAGGTTTTCCTACTTGTCTGATGATTAAAAGCCAGTTGCCATTGAGTTGATACCAATGGATGACAATTCCATGTGTGTCAGAGTAGAACTCTACTCCACAGGGTTTTTAATAGCTGATTTTCAGAAGTAGAGCACTTCTTTCTTTCAAGGTGCCTCTGGGCAGACTTGAATTTCCAACCTTTCGGTGAGAGTGCAGTATATTAACTCTTTGCACCACACGGAGGTGCTTGTTAAACATAGATACCTCTACTCTTTCCTGGGGATTCTGATTCCTTTGGCCTGGGGTGGGAAGCAGCTGCCAGGAAAACTTCCTTCTTTTGAATATAAATATTATTTGGCTTCCTAATGTCTTCTATTAAAGGATAAATGTATTTGGGAGGTCAAAATCAATTCAAATCTTTACTGAGGCTTACTGACCAATACTCTCAGCCTTTTCTTCCTCCATCCTAGGCCCAGGCCAGAGGATAGGAATCTGGAATTGGGTTGGGAAAAAGATCAAAGGGAGTAGGGGGGGCATAGAGGGCAGGCTGTGTGTGAGGTGGAAGAGGAAAGAGCAGAAAATGAACTTTCAGCCCTGAAAACATCTTATCTATTGTACCTCTGTCTAAGGGCTCTGAAGATCCCTTTTAAAAAACCTCATTTTAATTATTCAAGCAAATTTCAATATGATTCATGAATATGGCACAAGTATCCAGAAAGAGTCCACAATTCTAGGAAACAAATACTCTGTGAGAATAGAGATTACAGTTTAGAAATGATAATACAAGTAGCAGCTTCCATGCCTATGTGTCAGGCACTATACCACATGCTTTGCATGCCTTGGTTCTAATACAAATTAAATATATATATATATTCCAAGAGGTTAAATAACATCTCCAAGGTCACAGAGCTTAGTAAGTGACAAAGCAGTTATTTAATCCCAATCAGTTAGATTTAAAAGCATTTTTCTTTTGTATCATACTGACTCTTTGTATACCCAAAACTAGCCAGCACCTGGAACATAGTGGGTTCCTAGTAAGTACTGGTTAAATGAATGAGTGACTATCCCATAGTGGTTAGGTTCCTGTTTGTTCTCTATCCAGTATTGGAGTTTCAGAGAAAAATGTAGTAGATTTAGAGAAATGGTCTAGTAAATAAACAAACAAAAATGAATGAAAGGTAAAAAAAAATGAAACAAATTAAAGTAAAGCTTTAGAGGAAGATTAAAATGATTAGGGTTATTAAACGTGGAGAGGAAGGATCTGAAAGTAGTCTCCTAAATGGTCCTTCTGGTTTATGAAATGAAAAGGAGCATAGCAAGAAGAGGATGTACGGCTGGAGGAGCAAGTGGAGTCTCCGGTACTAACCACAGGAGTCTGGGACTTACTGGGCTGTGGAGCTGAGCTTTGTGGAATGGTGGACCATGGGGTTTTGGATGGCAACCAATGCTGACTGCTGAGAAGTGCACAGAAAACGAAAGAACTTAAAAACTCACTGACAGTTTAGTTCATGATGCCTCATTCTCCTGCCTGCTCTGTATATACGAATCTCATCCAGTGTTCTACCAGTCACTTCTTCCCAGCATCAGTCTTGACTATCTCAACAACTGGAAATAACATTATCTGAATATAATTGCATTTCTGCAAAAAGAACTGAGTCTCAGTGGATAATCTGACATCATAAGCCATGATGGATCATCTCAGACCATATGCCCTGAAAGACACACATACCATTCTAAAGCCAAAGATTATGTCACATGCATTCTGGTCTCTCTGTTGAAGCTCCTGTCACCAGTAGCTTAGCCTCCAAATGACAGCATGGAGAGAAGCAGAACATTAGGGGTCATGGAGTACCAGTGCTGGACCAGTCAGCAATTGACAGGAGTGAGTTGGCAAAGTGGGTTCAGTTTTCACCTCTCTGACCCCACACACACTCAGCCTTCCCATTTATTTTTGCTTTCGCCATGTCTCTCTTTTTTTCTGTCTCATAGAATGTCCTATTTCTTTTGGAATCAAGTAAAATTAAATCTCTCAGTTTTAACTAGCTCAAATTGTATTTGCAGTACTTCATAACTAAAGAATATTATTTTTATTAAACCTGTCACACATGAAAAACAAAACAAAACAAAGTGGGCAAAAAGGTTTCCATTGGAGGGTGAGCATAATCCTTTTCATTATAGAAGACTTCAACTCTTATTGGAGCCATTATAAAATTCCCTTCATGTCCCTGGTGCCTGGATTATGTGTTTGGATCTCTTCTTTTATTGAAAAATGTATAATAATGTCACATAAGAAGATTGCCAATTTAGTTCCAGAGACTATAACTTTGTGGAGTTACTGATTCTATTTCTCCAAAAGATAGGTCTGGTGGCAAGCTACAAATAGCCAACAACTCAAGAAGAGAGCAAATATTTTTGCTTCTTTTGTTGTGCCTGTTTAAATTAAAATCATCCTTCAAAGTCCAGTTGAAATGTCACTTCCTCCAGGAATTTCAGATCCTCCAGTTGGAATCATTTTGGCCTCCTCACAGTTCCCACAGTGCATTGCACTTGCATTGCTTGTCAAAGGCTGCCTAGACTGAATGTGCCACCATGGTGCCATGGTGGCACATTCACATAACACCTTTCCTTTCATGACTAGCATGGGGCTTTCAACCTGAGGGACACTGTATGGATACTTGTGGAATCTAACATTTGTTTCAGAAAGCATTAGAGCCATGTCTTTGAGTCTTAAGATGGCAGTAAATGGCCCAGCAAGCTAGTACCTTCAATACAGAATGACCTCTGTGGTATCATAGCTTGAGTTCTAAGCCGGCTGTGGCTACACGTTTTTTTTCCTGTCCAACTCACATCAACATTCAGAGGAATTTGAAACTTCCTAATGCAGAAATGCAGGTGATCACACACCACAACCATAGGAAGATGACTGTCACTAATATACATTTCAGCATTCAGAGAAGGTCCCAGGTAAATAGAGATACGGTAATAGTTTCCAGAAATGTGGAGAATACCGTTGGCTCAATGATTGTCCCCATTAAGCTGGGAGATAATGAAAAGTGCCCTTTCTTTGGCTCAAATCACTTCCTCCTGTTGGCTGATTTTTTTTTTTTTTTCCAAAGGAAGAGCACATTACTCATTGAATTGTACAAAGCTTATGGCTTTGTAGTATTTGTTAAGGAAGAGACTCATTGTTCTAAATTTATTGTTAGTGCTTTTTCCTTAGAATGATTTTATTATGCAAATATGCCATTATCAAATAAAATTTTAAAATCATAAAATCCTATGTGGAATTTTAAATATTTCCTATAATTATTTTGCAATAACGTATAGATTAACGAATAGTTTAGAGTGGAGGTTACTAACAGAGATATTTACAGGAAAAAAAAAAAGGATACATGAAATACAGTTTGGCCAGGTTTAATACACACAGAATACACTTTAATACTTTCATATGGTCTGAATAATATCCCCATATTGATTTTTTCCTCATTTCTACCAACTCCACAGCAAATGTACGACAATGGTTCATTGATTTATTGTGAGTGTAGCAATGGGTTTATAACGGCATGAATCATGCCGATTGCTCAATTCACCACATGCCTTAATAAAAGTTTCACTTTAATAAAACTGAGCTAAGGCAAATATGCCCAGAGGCTGGCCTGACATTCCTTATACATTACCCTGCCTCAGGAAATTATTGCCATATATTTTACAGCAGCTACAGTAGGCTGGGGGATCAGGATTAAAACGTACTAACTACTGTGATGTTTAACAGAACTCCTGTGTTCCCAGTTAACCCTCACAGGCACAAAATGAACAAAGCAATTAGGAGACAGGATGGTGTAGGGGAAAGACCTTGAGTGGAATGCAGGGACTTGAGGGTCAGTGTTGTACATTGTTACTCAATGTGTGTCTTCCTAACACTCTGGAAAGCAGAAGACTCATCCCTAGGATGAAGGTGAAAATACCTCTGCTGCTTCTCTACATGGTCCCTGGGTGGCACAAATGGTTTGCACTTGACTACTAACTTAAAGGTTGGCAGTTCAAACCCACACAGTGGCACCATGGAAGAAAAAAGGCCTGGAGATCTGCTTCCAAAAAAATTATAGCCAAGAAAACCTTATGGAATAAAGTTTTCCTCTGTAACACATGGGATTACCATGAGTTGGAATTGACTTGCCAGCAATGGTTTTGGATTTGTTTTCCCTCAGAACTTGCTATGAGGTCAAAAGAGAAAGAGAAAGCACAGGCACTTTATGAATGACAAACACTATGAGAGTGTAAGAAGGGGGTGTTCCTCCAAAGGACAGTGCCTGTGAGGCACACAAACATCAGCTTCCCAGCACTGAGACTGTCTTTGGCAAGACCTATCATTGTAGCCATAAATAACAATGCCTTTGCATAAATAAAGGAGCTCTGGTGGCACAGTGCTTGAGGCAATGAACTGCTGCTAACCAGAAGGTTTGCAGTTCAAACCCACCAGCCACTCCATGGAAGGAAAAAAGGGCAATCTACTTCAGCAAAGATTTACAGCCTCAGAAACCCAATGGGGGTTGCTATGTGTCAAAATCAACTCGATGACAGTAGGTTTGGTTTGAGGTTTGCATAAATAACATATCTTACCCTCCTTACAGGTGTGTAAGAGTTTAACAAAGGAAAAGCCAATCATTCTAATAGGACTACATTATTCTTTTTTAAATTAAAGGTTTTTCTTTTTAATCTTGACGAGTAAGAGTTGAAAATGTCCCAAAACATGCCTGCATTTTCTTTTTAGAAAAAGAAAAAATGTTAACCTGGAGTATGAGAATGTAGGCCAAAAGGAATAACAGGTACTGCCCAAGTGAATCATCATTTGCTTTTATTGCTGTGGAGAAAATCATGATTCGACTACCCTTAAGCTATTCTGTGATAATAGGTGCAGTGTGTATTAATCTAGAAGACTCACAAAGCCTCTTTGGACTTCTAATCAACACCAATCACTTAATCCTTAGTGAGGGAGGTGCTGTGATCCTGTGAAAAGAGCCTGAAAGTTTAGGACTTCCGTCTTGCTTCTGCCACTAACTACTGGCTGTATGTACTAGGACAAGGTCCAAAATTCTTTCTGGGCTTTGGTTTTCTCACCTGTAAAATGAAACTTGTATTTATTGGAATAGCAATACAAAGTTTCCAGGCTCATAATCTTTCCAGAATAGCTCTGGTGACACAGTGGTCAAGGCATTCGGCTGCTAACCAACAGGTCAGTGGTTTGAACCCACCAGCCACAGGAAAAAGATGGGGCAAAGATTTGCAGTCTCATAATAGACATTATTGTTGCATGGTAATGTCTCCATCTCCTCAACTAGACTGTGTTCCACACATACAGTCCTTTTCTTTTTCCACATTGGTTCTTATTCATACGTGCAGCAATCTTATCAATCTGCATGAAGACATGGCAGGAATTGTCGCCTGGGATCCCACACTCTGATTTCAGTGGGCAGAGAGGAGCTCTGCTCCCATAGTATCTTCATACCATTCAGCAATCACCATACTAGTGTGTACTACCTCAATAGTTATTTTTCTTCCAGTTAGAACCTTGAGGGCAATTACTGAGCTTTTTTTTTTCCCCCCAACTTTGTTCTGCTAATGTCTAACACTCTTACTACACATAGACGAGAGTACCAAAACTAAAAAAACCAAACTCACTGATGTCAAGTCGGATCTGACTCATAGCGACCCCTCCTTGAGTTTCCAAGGTGGTATCACTGCGGAAGTAGCTTGCCCAACCTTCCTTCTGAGGAGTGATTGGTGGATTGTAAGTATTAAATAAATGATGCAATAAATAACTGATAAATGAATAAATGATGTACCACCTGGTCACATCTCAGAGCATGTGTCTTCATAGCAGTGAACTTGGTTACATGTTTTGAAGACAAGTAAAGATTTAGGAGATGCTAGATAAGCCAAAACTTAAGTTGCAGTTCAAAGTGACTACTTTTAAAATAGAATAGCAACAATATACATGATTTATCTTTATTGAAGGAGTGAGTGTTGGTGGTGTAGTGGTTAAGGCATTTGCCTCCTAACCAAAAGGTTGGTGACTCAAATTCACCAGCTGCTCCATGGAAGAAAGATGAGGCAGTCTGCTTCCATAAAGATTACAGCCTTGGAAACCCAGTGGGGGTTGCTATGAGTCAGAATCAACTTGATGGCAGTGAGTTTTGTTGTTGCTGATCTTTATTGACTATTTACTATGTCCAGACATTGTGCTAATCACTTTGCATATCACATGCCATTATTCCTTACAACAACTCTATGACATATGTACTATTATTATTCCCAGATTACAATTTGATACATTGCAGTTTAGCAAGATTACATAACTTTTCAAAGTTACATAGCTAACAATGGCTGAACTAGTATTTGAACCTCTGTCTGACTCTAGAACCTGGGCTCTGATACCCATGCTATACTACTGAGCAAAGATGAGTGAGCAACAGCAGTGGCATGAATAAAGGAGTTAATGTTCAAGTATAGGGCATCTTGTCTGGCAGTGAACTGAACTCACTATTCTATAGTTCTCCAGATGAGTTTCACCTCCCCTGGTCTATGTTCTGAACTTTTACCACTTTCTTCTCACTCTTACCCACAAAGGGACTCCAACAGGGGCAGCTGAAATAAAAACCACCATTATCAACTAGGAACTGAGCTGTCAAAAGAAATGAAAAATCCAGAGACAACTGCAGTCTTACCATTCAGTAATGGGTTTATCAGGAACTTTCTTGACATTGAGCTCTAACTATGGCACTTAAGAAAATCCCAAATTTAAAAATAAGTAAGTTGGCTGACATACAGACATTTTACATATGAATTTAATAACATAGATTTTTATTTTTGAAATCTTTGGTAATCTCTGAAATATATCAACTGTAACCCAGGAAAATTGTATCCCAAGTTGTGATTCATGAAATGAAACGGAAATGTATTATGTAATTCAATTTGGAGAGTCCAGCACAGAGCTCATTAGGGCTGTTGCTGATGATGTGGACTGTAGTTTGGAGCCCCTGTGGTTTGAGTACCCTTCTCCCAAGCCCTACCTCCTCTTTCTAAGAGGATATTTTAACTAAATATCTTCACCCTTTTAAAAATAGCATTCCTGAGCATTTTGCTACAGACAAAGATAATTCAAGGGAAATTTAAGGGAAAAGTGTGGATTGTTTTCTCTCCTCCTCTTTACCATTAACTAATCTCATGATGAGTCAGGCTCAGCAATGACCCATGACCTTTGTATGAAGTCCCTGATCCAGGCCAAGCCCGTACAATGGACAGGTGGACACCAACAGGGTGCTGTCTGAGGTGACTGGAGCCCAAGGAAATGACTTTTTAATGTCAGAGCTAGAACAAGCTCTGCAATTTTCTGGGTCTTTATTATTATTATTATTTATTTCATTTTCCATGCAGCTCAACTTTCAAGCAAAGCTTAGTTTTCTCTACATAAGGTGATTCTCGTGGTAACAAATAAGAAAGTGAGTTAGAAAAGACTACTATAAAATAATTTTCTTCTGGTCATATATGATTTTCATTGCTCTTCTAGTTTCATTTTTCATTTTTTTCAAATTGAGTTAACATCCACATTACATAAAAGTTACCATTTTAATCATTTTAAAGTGTGAAATTCAGTGGCTCTTAGTGTCTTCAGAATATACTAAGAATTATGGTTCCATAGTTCTCCAGACAAGTTTCACCTCCCCTGGGCCATGTTCTGAACCTTGATGAAGAGGGCTGAATAAACCATGGACTGCCAGAAGAACAAACAATTCTGCCTTAGAATAAGTACAGCCAGAATGGTCCTGAGAAGTCAGGATGGAGAGACTGTCTTGTGTTCTTTGGGCTTTTTTGATTTTTATTTTTTCCTTCTTTATTATGATTTGGGTGAAACTTCATAGAGCAAATTCATTCTCCTTACAGCAGTTCATACACATTTTGTTTCATGGTATTGATTTCAATCCCCACAATGTAACAGCCCAGTTCTCACTTCCTCCCTGTGCCCACCTTTTCCCTGTGTCCTTATTTATTATGCATTCCTGCCTTCTGAGCTATCTCCCTGTGCAAATAGTGCCCTTCTGATCTCTCATCACTGACTGTTCTAAGGAGTATACCTACCTGTAAATATTCACCTTATATGCCTGTATATCATTTGGCTGGAAGCCATGGGAGTTCAATTCCAGGTCAGAAGGGTGACTGGAGGCTGTAGTCTCAGGAGTTTCACCAGTCTCTATCAGACCAGTAAGCCTGGTCTTTTTATGATTTTAAGTTTTGTTCCACATTTTTCTCCTACAATATGCAGGATCTCTTACACTGATCTTTTCTGAGTGGTCTGAGTGGTTGACAGTAGCTGGGCACTATCAAGTTCTTCTGGGATCAGGTCATGTAGGCTGAGGTTCATATGGTCCATTAGTCCCTTGGACTAATTGTTTCCATATGTCTATGGTTTTCTTCATTCTTCTTTGCTCCAGATAAGGAAAAACCAATTGTTGTATCTTAGATGGCTACTTGCAAGTTTTTAAGACTTCAGTCTGTACTCACCAAAGTAAGATGTAGAACAATAGTTTTGTGCAGTATGATATGCGTATTTTGAGCATTTCATCAGGAGAGACAAATCCATGGAAAAAATGTCATGCTTGGAAAACTAGAAGGTCAGTGAAAAAGAGGAAGACTCAATGATATAGATTGACACCATGGTTGTGACAATGAGCTCAGCCAAAGCGATGATTATGAAAATGGCACAGGACTGGGCAGTATTTTGTTCTGTTGAACATATTCACTATGAGTCAGAACTGACTCTACATCACCTAACAATAACAACAATGTACTAAAGTACAACTATCACCACTATTGACTTTCAGATCATTTTATCACCTGAAAAATAAACCTCATATCCATTAAACCATTACCCCCCTATTCCCCTCAGTCTGCCAGCCCCTAGAAACAACTAATCTCCTTTCTGCCTATGAATTTCTCTGTCCTGGACAGCTTATATAAATGGAATCATACAATATGTGACTGTTTCTGCTTGGCTTCTTTTAGTAAGTACAAAGTTTTAAAGTTCATCCATGTTGTAGCATGTATATACTTCATTCCCTTTTACTATATATATTCATATATATAATATGAATAGCATATGAATATGAATGGCAGAGAAACACTGTCTTTTACATTACTGGACAACTTTATGAATAGCCCTGAAACATTGTTCAATACAGTGTTGGAAGGTGAGCCCCTCAGGTAGGAAAGTACTCAAAATATGACTGGAGAAGAGCTGCCTTATCAGAGTAGAACTGACCTTAATAATATGGATAAAGTAAAGTTTTGATACTTCCACTTGCTGACATGGCATGACCCAAACTAAGGAAAACAGCTGCAAACATCCATTAATAATCAGAATAGGGAATGTACAAAGTATGAATCTAGGAAAATTTAAAGTTGTCAAACATGAAATGTAACACACAAAGATTGGTATCCTAGGCATTAGTGAGCTGAAATAGACCAGTTTTGGGCATTTTGAATCAGACAACTATATGATCTACTATACTGGGAATGACAAATTGAATAGGAATGGAGTGGCATTCATCATCACAAAGAATGTTTCAAGATCTATCCTGAAGTGCAATGTTGTCAGTGATAGAATAACATCCATACACCCACAAGGAAAGCCAGTTAATACTACTATTATTCAAATTTATGCACCAACCACCAAAGCTAAAGATGAGGAAATTGATGATTTTTACCAACTCCTGCAGTCTGAAATAGACTAAACATGCAATCAAGATGTGCTAATTATCACTGGTGATTGAAATGCAAAAGTTGGAAACAAAGTAAAATCACCGGTAGTTGAAAAATTTGGCCTTGGTGATAGAAATAATGCTGGAGATCACATGATAGAATTTTGCAAGACCAACAATTTATTCATTGCAAACACATTTTTTCAACAACACAAACGGCAGCTATACACATTGACTTCACCAGATGGAATGCACAGGAATCATATTGACTATATCTATGGCAAGAGGTGATGGAAAAAGTCAGTATCTTTTGTTAAAACAAGGCCAGGAGCTGATAGTGGAACAGACCATCAACTGTTCATATGCAAGCTCAACTTGAATTTGAAGACAACTAAAACAAGTTAAGGAGAGCCAAAATATGACCTTGATTATAGCCTTCCTGAATTCAGTAGACCATCTAAAGAATAGATTTGATGCATTGAACACCAATGACTGAAAACCAGAAGAATTGTGGAATGACATCAAGAACATCATCCATGAAGAAAGCAAAAGGTCATTAAAAAGGCAGGAAAGGAAGAAAACACCAAAATGAACATCAGAAGAGACTCTCCTTGAATGGAGAGTAGCTAAAGTAAATGGAAGAAATGACAAGATAAAAGAACTCAACAGAAGATTTCAAAGAGCAGTTCAAGAAGACAAAATCAGTTGTTACAATGAAATGTGCAAAGACCAGGAGTTAGAAAACCAAAGGGGACGAACATGCTCAAAATTTCTCAAGCTGAAAGAACTGAAGAGGAAATTTAAGCCTTGAGTTTCAATACTGAAAGATTGTATGGACAATATATTGAATGATGCAGGAAACATCCAAAGAAGATGGAAGGAATATACACAGTAATTGTATCAAAAAGAATTGGTCAATACTCATCCATTTCAGGAGGTGGCATATGATCAAGAACCAATGGTACTGAAGGAAGAAATTGAAGCTGCACAGAAGGAAGTGGCAAAAAATAAGGCTCCAGGAATTGATGGGATACCCATTGAGATGTTTAAATAAATGGATGCTGTGCTGGAGGTACTCACTTGGCTATGCCAGGAGATTTGGAAGACAGCTACCTGGCCAACTGACTGGAAAAGATCCATATTTGCACCAATTCCAAAGAAAAGTGATCCCACAGAACATGGAAATTATTGAATAAAATCATTAATATTGCACATAAGTAAAATCTTACTGAAGATAATTCAAAAATGGTTGCAGCAGTATATTGACAGATAATTTTCAGAAATGCAAGCTGGATTCAAAAGAAGACGTGGAACCAGGGATATCATTGCTGATATTAGAGAGATATTGGCTCAAAATAAAGAATACCAGAAAAATGCTTACTTGTGTGTTATTGACTATGCAAAAGCATTCAATTGTGTGGATCATAACAAATTGAGGATAACATTGAGAAGCATGGGAATTCCAGAGCACTTGATTGTGGTCATCAGGAACCTGTACATAGACCAGGAGGCTGTCATTCAAACAGAACAAGGGGACTCTGTATGGCTGGAAATCAAGAAGGGAGTGTGTAAGGTTGTATCCTTTCGCCACACTTATTCAGTTTCTATGCTGAGCAAATAATCCAAGAAACTGACTATTTGAAGAAGAACATGGCATCAGGATTGGAGGAAGACTCATTAACAACCTGCAATATGCAGATGATCCAACTTTGCTTGGTGAGAGTGAGGATGAGTTGAAACACTTACTGATGAAGACTGAAGACCGTAGTTTGCAGTATGGATTACACTTCAATATAAAGAAAACAAAAATCAGGACCAATAAGCAGAATCACAATTAATGGAGAAAATATTGAAGTTGTCAAAGACTTCACATTACTTGGTTCTACAATCAACACCAATAGAAGCAGCAGTCAAGGTATCAGACCACATATAGCACCGGGCAATTCTGCTGGGAAGGACGTCTTTCAAGTGCTGAAGAGCAAAGATATCTCCTTGAGGACTAAGGTGTGCTTGACACCAGCCGTGGTATTTCAATCACCTCATATGCATGTCAGAGCTGGACAATGCATAAGGAAGACTGAAGAAGAGTCGATGCTTTTGAGTTGTGGTGCTGGCAAAGAACACTGAAAGTACCATGGACTGCTAAAAGAACCAACAAATCTGCCTTTGAAGAAGTACAGCCAGAATGCTCCTTGGAAGCTATAATGGCCAGACTTCTCTCATCTGCTTTGGTCATGTTGTAAGAAGAGTCCATTCCCTGGAGGATGTCATGCTTGGTAAGGTGGAAGGTCAAGGAAAGAGGGGAAGGCCCTCAACAAGATGGGTTGACATGGTGGTTGCACTGATGGATTCGTTGAGGTATAGCTGGCATAGTGGTGGTGCTGGAACAGGATCCAGCAGTGTTTCCTTCTGCTGTACATAGAGTTGCTTATATATATATAATGTGTCGTCAAGTTGGACGTGACTCATAATGACCCCTCCGACTCATAGCAACCCCTCCTTGGGTTTCCAAGGCAGTATTATTACAGAAGTAGATTGCCCCATCTTCCTTCCAAGGAGTGGCTGGTGGGTTTGAACCACGAGCCTTCTGGTTAGCAGTCAAGTGCCTTAGGCATTATGCTACCAGAGCTCCTTATATATATATTATATGTTATAATAATATTTTGTCCATCCATTCATCATTAGATGGGCATTTGAATTGTTTCCAAATTACTCTCTCTCTCTCTCTCTCTCTTACTGCCGTCAAGTCACATGCGACTCATAACGACCTCTCCTTGGGTTTCCGAGGTGCTATCAGTATGGAAGTAGATTGCCCAATCTTCCTTCTGAAGAGTGGCTGGTGCGTTTGAACCACCACCCTTCTGGTTAGCAGTCAAATGCATTTGGCACTACAAATTTGGCTCCCTTCCAGATTATAGCTATTATTAATATTTCTGCTATGAACATTTATGTGCACTTTTTTAATTAACTTTTTTATTGTGATTTGGTGAAAGTTTACAGAATAAGTGAGATTCCCATTCAACAGTTCATACACAGTTTGTTTTGTGACATTGCTTACAATCCCCACAATATAAGAGCACTCTTCCCACTTCCTCCTTGTGTTTATCATTTCTCTTTCTTCTTCTATCCATTCCTATCATCTGAGCTTTACCCCCTGGGAAAATGCTACCCTTTTGATCTCTTACGTTTGGTTGCTCTAGGAAGTGGTGTTTTTTGCTTGAACATGTTTTCAATTGTCTTGGGTATATACCCAGGAATGGAATTGTTGGATTATATGGTAATTTTATGTATAACTTTATAAGGAACTGATAGAATGTGTTCCAAAGTGATTGCATCATTTTACATTCCCAATAGCAATTTATGAAGATTCTCCTTTCTCTACATCTACATCAATACCTGTTATTTTTGTCTTGTTATTATAGTTATCATAATAGATGTGGAGTAGTACTTCACTGGAGTTTTGGTTTATATTTCCCTAAAGACCAATGAAGTTTAGAGCTTTTCATTTACATATTGGCTATTAATATATTTTCTTGGAGAAATGCCTATTCAAGTCTTTTGTCCATTTTTTAATTGGGTTTTTTCTTTTTGTTGTTGAGTTGTACACGTTTTTTATACATTCTAGAAAATGGACTCTAATTAGATGTATTATTTGCAAATATTTTCTCCCATTTTGTGGGTTGTCTTCTCATTTTCTTGATGTGTCCTTTGATTCACAAATTTTTTAATTTAATGAAGTCAAATTCATCTATTATTTCTATTGTTACTTGTGATTTTCATGTTATATTAATAAACTGTTACCTGGAGCTCTGGTGGTATAAAGCCTAAGACATTTGACTGCTAACCAGAAGGTTGCCAGTTTAAACCCACCAGGCACTCCTCAGAAGGAAGACTGGGCGATCTACTTTTGTAGCTTTACTGCCTCAGAAACCGAAAGGGGGTCAGTATGAGTTGGAATCCACTCTATGGCAGTGAGTTTGGTTTTGGTTTTTCACCTAATACAAGTCACAAAAATTTACATCTATGTTTCTTTCTGAGAGTTTCATACTTTAAGCTCTTATATTTAGGTCTTTGATCAATTTGAATTAATATTTATAGTGTGAGATAGAGATCCACGTTTACTCATTTGGATGTGGATATTCAGTAGTGTCAACAGTATTGTTGAAAAGAATATTCTTTCCCCATTAAATGATCTTGGCATCCTTGTCAAAATCAGTTGATCATAAATTTGTAGGTTTATTTTTGGACTCTCAAATCTATCCTGTTGATCATATGTCTATCTTTATGCCATTATAAGACTGTCTGATTATTATAGCTTTGTAGTAAGTTTCGAAATTGTGAGCTGTGAGTCTTCCAAATTTGTTCTTTTTCAAGATTGTTTTGAGTACTTAAGGTTACTTGTAATTCCGTATATGTTTTAGGATTAGTTTGTTCATTTCCTCAAAAAAACAAAACAAAACAAACAAACAAACAAACAAACAAAACAGGTGGGATCTTGATAGGGTTTACATTGATCTGTATATCAATTTGTGGAGTATTGCTATCTTAAAAATATTAATTCTTTTAAGCCATGAGCATGAATGGCTTTTATTTAGGTCTTCCTTAATTTATTTCAACAATGTTTCAGAGTTTTCAGTGTACAAGTTTTGTACCTCTTTGGTTAAATATATTCTTAGGAAGTCTTTTATTCTTTTTGATGCACTTGTAAATTAGATTTTTCTTAATTTCATTTTCAGATTATTTGTTGCAGGTGTACAGAAATACAATTGATTTTTACATGATCTTATATGCTGCAACATTGCTGTACTTAAAATTATCTCTAACAGTTTGTGTGTGTGTGTATGGATGTGCATACATGTGTAAAGATACTTTTAGGGTTTTCTATATGTCAGATGACATTATCTGCAAATGGGCATTTGGACTGTTTCCAAATTATGGCTATTATTAATATTTCTCCTATGAACATTTATGTGCATTTTTTAAAAATTAGCTTTTTATTGTAATTTGGATGAAAATAGTATTACTTCTGTCTTTTTAATTAAATTATACTTAACTTAAAGAGTTATACTGAAATTTAAATGAATTAATTTATGCATAACACTTAGAACTGTATCTGGGATTTAGTAAGCGTTCAATAATTGGTGTTAATTAGATAACAGCTGGTTGCGTAGTGCCTAAGGCTATTGACTGCTAACCAGAAGGCTCTTGGTTCAAACCCACCAGCCACTCCTTGGAAGGAAGATTGGATAATCCACATCTGTAGAGATACCACCTCAGAAATCCAAGGAGGCATCACTATGAATGGAATTGACTTGATGGCAATGAGCTTGGTTTTTAGTTTTTAAGTGCTAAAGTTGTGAAAAAGAGGTTAGTATAGTTAAAGGTATCACTGAGAAGATGTAACCTAGGGTGAGTCCTGGGAGATCTGGTAGCATAGTGCCTAAGGAACTTGACTGCTAACCAGAAGGCTGGTGGTTCAAGCCATTCCTTAGAAGGAAGTCTGGACAGTCTACTTCTGTAGTGATACTGCTTCGGAAACCCAAGGAGGGGTCGCTATGAGTCCGGTCCGACTCAAGGGTACATAACGACAACAACAACAGGGTGAGTCCTGAAGAATGAATGTTTTAGATATGCAGAGAGGAGAGTTTGGAGGGCAATGCAATTAAGCTCACGAACTCCAAAGTAAGCCTGGAATGTTTGTGAGACACTACATGGGCCAGTATGAGTGTGAGATATGTATTGGGAAGCTGTAGAGAGTAATTGTGGGGAAGTAGGGATCTCACTGTGGAAAACATAAAAAAAAAAAAAAAATCAGACAAAAATCTGAACTTGATGGAGCAGACAATATGTAGAAATTCTCCTTGTGAGATGTAATTCCTCTAAGAAAATTCTACATTATAATGCTGTTTTTATATCTTTGTTTGTCATACTGTTCTCTAAATTTATTGGAGCCTATGGACTCTAATTTAAATGAAGATGTAATATTGAGTTGTTGTTTGAATTTTGGTGTAAACATGTTACTTGAATTATATACATATGATTGGTGACTAGTGGGAAAAACTGAGAGAATTGGTGAGATATTTTTTTACAAACAAGCTAGACGATCAATCCTTGGCAAATTTAATTCCAGGTGGCTCCATAGTGAAAGGAGTTCTCTGACTTTCTCCCTAAGGTAACCTGACATACAAGACATAGTCAAATTCCTGCTGTTGTCCTGGTTTGTTACAACCATTGGAAATCTGACAGAAATGATTTTAGTAAGTATAACAATACACTTTGGGGAATTTCAGTCTGCTGGAAGTGCCCAGCACTCCTCCAACCTCTTCTCCCCACATCCACCACCCTCTGCCTCCAGATGCACACAAACTATTGATTTTACCCTACCTAGGAGCTCTGGTAGCATAGTGGCTAAAGCACTCGACTGCTAACCAGAAGGCTGGCAGTTCAAACCCACCAGCCACTCCTCAGAAGGAAGGTTGGGCAATCCTACTTCCGTAGTGATACTGCCTCGGAAACCCAAGGAGGGGTCGCTATGAGTCGGGGGCGACTCGACGGCAAATAACAACAACAACAACAGAGTTCTGGGAGCTTAGTGCCTAAGGCACTTGACTGCTAACCAGAAGGCTGGCGGTTCAAACCCACCAGCCACTCCTCGGAAGGAAGATGGGGCAATCTACTTCCGTAGTGATACTGCCTCAGAAACCCAAGGAGGGGTCGCTATGAGTTGGTCTGACTCGAGGGCACATAACAACAACAGCAGAGTTGTGGGAGTTTCAGTTCTTACGCTCTTTTAGGACTGAGTTGTTCTACATTTTCTCTTCTAGATCTCTTCTAGATTATAAAGTTTACTTTCATTTTAATTATGTTTGGTATATATGTTCATTGAGTATCTGTCCATTTTATTAGAGGAAAAGAGCCTGCTATTAGTTTCATCTTTGCAGACTAAAGCCAACTCAACCAAGGAGACCTTGAGGAAGGGTTGGATATTATTAAACTGGTATTTGGATGCCTTGGTCTGGTATTGCATGTCAGATGGATGGAAGAGCCAAAATTGGAAGCAAGTTGATTGCATTTACAATGTTTGCCTAGCACATAGTAGACATTCAGTAAATATTTATTGAATGTAGAAATGATTGATTCAGTTATTTAATTGTAGATGTTCCATTATGATTCACGAAGAGTCTACTTATAATATGACTGTGAAAATTCAGAAAGAAAATATAACTAAAGATCTAAAGAGGATAAGAATGTCTGAATCTTATGACAAACTGGGTAGCAAAGTTAATGAAGACACCAGTTTTGAACCTGGAAAACTGAAGAAAGGAGGAAAATGTGATAGGCAAATATGAAATAGTTGGGTGGTCAAGTCTGTGGCTTTAGGATCAGTCTTTATTTTCACAGTCATTACATATTATTGATTTTTAATTCAAAACATGTTAAAGATAATGAGAGAAATAAAAGGAACATTGTCCTGCTCCTGATGGAACCATGCAATGCTTATGTGTGGTCCTCTGATCTTAACCTCTTACCAAGACAGCATGATCACAAAAAAGAGTAGAGTATAGTACATACAGTATTATAACAGATACAAGAATAAAAATAATGCTCTGCTCAGGTTCTTAGCCTGAAATCTGCTGATTCATTCATTCAATAAATATTTTCTGAATATCTGCGATGTACCATTCAATTACTATGCAAGCCACTACAGATAAAATAGCAACAAATCACTCTCCTTCCTGAAGGAGAGTCAGATAAGTAAACAGACTATTCTAAGACAGTGTGATAAGTGCTCCTCTAAGAGTAAGTGTGGGTGTTACAAGAGCACAGAGGAGAGGTCTATGATCAACCCCAAGAATCAGAGCTACTTTGCTTCCTTGTTGAGAACTAAAGGTTAGTTAGAAATGTGTTAGCAGGTGCAGTTTGGGTGGGGTAGAGAACATTCTGGGAAGATAGAAAAGCATGTGAAGTGGTCCAAGTATTTCAGAGCTTTAGCAAATTATTGTTTTTTCAATATGGTTGGAATTGGCAAATCACTCTAGGAGAGTAGAAGTGAAAATTTGAGTCTAGAGGTAAGCAGAGACTGGAAGGGCTTATTAAATCTCTGATGAAGATATTTTTCACTTTTTCAACTGGAAGTAATGAGTCACTGAATAACATCACCTTACAAGCACACTCAACTATAGAGATTCAGGGAAGTTTTATTACCCATTGTTAGGCCATAGTTTAATAATCATTTGAGCACTCAAAACTCCTTATGTACATTACATCTAAATTGTCTGTCTGATACCTGGGAAAAAAAGGTGACAAGAGGTTGTTTAGACATGAATTTCAGGAGCTCTATGAGGAGACATGAAATCAGAATCTCCTTTAAAAGGATACCAAGTGTTTTAGAGTGTGGAGGTGATTTCTTTGACACAGAGGGGAGTTCTTAGGAGAGAAGGTAGATTGTGCTAGTCCAACTCCAACCCACCAGTTTAGAAAAAGGAAAACCCAATATGTGAAATTGACAATGCTCTTAGCAACCCCTTAAAGAGAGGATTTGTAATGTTCCCCTTGCAGTTGAATGAAAGCCATAGCATCAAAGACTTCTATCTCATCTAGTGAACAAAAGAGACTAAGAGAAAAAGAAGAAAATAGGGATAAGCAGCCATACTTTACCGGGGAACAAAAAAAGCAAAACACTTAGAATGATTTTCCCCAAATGCCTGAGATAGGGAGAAGAATATCTTACCTTCTAGGGGCCTCCATCAACACTCTAGTGAGAAATAGGCTGGACAGAGTTTCATAAGATTATGGAGAAGATTTGATCTGCGATGATTTGAAGGCAGAGGCCATTGAGTAACCAGCAAAGAACTTAAGTGAAGACAGTTTTTCTGGAGTATCAAGGACCATTCTCTGGAAAGACAAATTCTGGTGGTGAAAAAAGAGATTCAGATCAATGGGTTTAATGGAAAGAAAAAGTTCTAGAGAGAAAATAGTGTGATACCACTCAGATAGGTCATTAACCAGGGGTTATTTATTTCTTGGGGTAAAATTCTTGATAAACCAAATAGGAAATGCTCTTAACACATTCCTTCTCCAACAAATATTTGTTGGTTTTGCATCTCCTCTTACCCATAAGAGGTAGTTAGCCTAGCAGCTTCAGGAGACAAGATCTGAGAGACCCAACTGAAAGCCAGAGTTGAATGAGCAAGCCCTCTGTCTTTATTTCCTAGTGCTATTGTGAATGGCTTTAAAGGTCAGACATTTATTGTTATACCATTCTGGAAACTAAAAAGTCCAAATCAGAGTCTCAACTGTATCAGTTACTTCTGTTGCCCTCTCTTTTAGTTTCTAGTGTCAACTGAAAATCCTTGTAGTCCCTTGGTGTTCTTTGGAGTTCCTTGGTATTCCTTCACATTCCTTAGTACCCATTTTCCCCCTTTGTGTGTCTCTGCGTCTATTCTGATCTTTTTATAACTCAAACATGATTTGGTTTAGGTTCCACTCTACACTGGTACAACCTCAGTAAAACAAACAAACAAAGAAAAAAGAACTATGTTGCCAGAGAGGATGGCATCCACAAGTACAAGAGCCAATAATTCAAAATATATTTTAGGGGGATGTAATTAAATCCATAGCATCTTCCTGAGGGAGAATGAGTATTGTGTTAAACTGACTGAAAGAGAATATGAGGGTCCCTGAGGGAGGAGACGTACAATTGAGAGAGGAAGTCACCCTTTCTCTCTAAACTTTGGTTACATGACAGCTGGCACAAGAATAACTGTGTGTGGGTTTTTCTCAGTTGGCCATAGAGCAAACAGTCAGTGCTTACCGTACACTTTCTGGGCAGCTGGTCTTTCTAGAGGAATTCCATGCTCAAAAACTTGCCTCCACCTTGGATTTTCAAATGTCTTGATGTCTATAACATATACTCACTCCTGACTACTCCTCCTGTGAGACCTTGTCCTGATTCATCAGCTACTTGAGAGGAGTTTAGTTTTCTTGGCTTTGTTGAGGCCTTGCTTTGCTTCCTAAGGGGAAAATAGTATTTGCTTCCTAAGGGGAAAATAGCCCCCTAAGGGGCTAGTGAAAAGTGCATATATTCAATATAAGAGAGGGGGGTTTAGTGACACCTCAGTCACACATGAGTGATGTGATCCTGAGCAAATAAATGTAATTCATTGAGTCATAAGCACTTCACATGAAAAATGTGGTCAATAATCACTTCCCTAAGGAATTTAAAACCAAAACCAAACTGAACTGCCATCCAATCAGTTGCGACTCATAGCAACCCCCAATGGGTTTCTGAGGCAGTAAATCTTTACAGAAGTAGATTGCCCCATCTTCCTTCTACAGAGCAGATGATAGATTTGAACCACCAACCTTCTGGTTAGCAGTTAAATGGAGCTTAGCTAATAAAAAATAAGCAGGTTGCTTAGAAGCAGACTTCTGGTAAAAGAAATGTTGACCTTTGTACTCATGACTTTTGTTTGGGAAACATACATTCACATGAAAATGTCAAATAATGTAATTTAAATTTTATCTTTTAGTGTGCTGTTATTTTATAAATTCAAAACAGTCAAATTTATTTTGAACTTTTGCACTGGTTCATGTTCAAGATAGTCCATCTTCAAAATGTGTAGTATAAATTTGGGGCATGGGTTTTTTGTTTTGTTTTATTTGTATTTATGTGGGAAAAGGAAGATAATTAAAAACATATTGAATTTTCAGTGCCTGAGTAGTGCAAATAGTTAAAGTTTAATAGGCTGCTAATGAAAAATTTAGACGTTTGAGCCCACTCAGAGTCATCTCCAGAGAAAGTCCTGGCAATCTACTTCTGAAAAATCATCATGAACATATTTTTACTCTGACACACATGAGGTTGCCATAAGTTAGAATCTGCTTGAGAGCACCTGGTTTTAGGCTTGAGGTAGAGATCTAAATAGCCTCTTTCTCAGGTGTCACCTTGCACTAAAGTCAAGTCTTGCAATGGCTGGCACTATCAGAAACTCTGCAGCTTCACCTGTGTTGAACTTTGTCTAGAATGAAGATTTTTCAGATGATTGTTAATTTTGTTTGTGAATTTAGAGGAAACTGCTAGATTATTGTGCTGAATCACATACTAAAGTGAATTTTCTTTGATGTTTGTCTAGATCACTACCTTCTGTTTCCATTCTTTAAAAGTGTATATAAGGATAGAACAATACAATGAAAAAAAGCCATGCCAAAACAAAGCACAAGCACACACACACATACACAACAAAAATAAAACAAAATAATGGAGATGAATGTTGTTGTTGTTGTTAGGTGCTGTTGAGTTGTCTCCAACTCATAGTGACCCTATAAACAGAAGAAGGAAACACTGTCTGGTCTTGTGACAGCCTCATGATCTTTGCTATCGAGATGAATACTTCTCAGGAAATCAGCTTTCCTATCTGAGAGAGGGAGCACTATGCTTGTCTTGCCCTACATTTGAGACACGACAATGAGAATGAATGAGAAGATCTATATCTGGCCATTTGGGAAGTAGAACTGTTATAAAACAAAATGTTTGATAATCAGCCAATTGGAAAGATTAATTCCCAAAGACATTTTCTATAGACAGTAGCTGTCTTCTACAGAGGAAAGGCAAACAGTAACAAAGGGAAAACAGATTGGACAACCCAAATACCAGCATCAGGTTCATGGGTCTAATTATATATATATATAT
>NW_006921645.1:1459122-1463609 GCF_000298275.1 Orycteropus afer afer | reverse complement strand
AATCCTTTGAAGATACCTAAAGATAATTCTTTTGAATTCCTTATCAGAGAGTTCCAATGCTGCTTCTTCCTCAGGGATGTGTTCTGGGTCTGTATCCTGTGCCCTTGTTTCTACCACTTTATCCTGCTTCTTTGTGTGGACTGTGATGGTCTGTTGTCCCCGAGGCATCTTGGCATTGTTGTATTTAGATCTCTGTTAACTGTTTGTGAAGAGCAGCCAAGCGTGATTCGGGCTCTTTTTGGTGGTTTTTTATTGTTGGCCCATTGGTGGAGAAGGAGGTAGTAGCTCTCTCTCAGTAAGTGAAGTTTCAGGAAGTGTGTGTGTAATTGTGTCTTATGAGGACTGTTGTTGTCTCCCACTCAGTTAGACACAAATTACAATTGAATAACCATGAAAAAACTAAAAGCACATGGACAAAAAACACACCATGTAATCACACAAGAACAGTAACCAAAAAAAGAAAAAAGGGAAAAAGTAGGTGAAAAAACAAGAAAACCTGTAATATCTGGGGATAGGACACTAAGAGAAAAAAAGTATAGAAGGAGTATAATGAAGGAAAAGAAAATGGGGAAAATGTAAAAAGAAAAACAAGGAATGGTGTTAACCATGAGAATAAAGAGGGGAAAAAAGAAAAATATTTAATTTAAAAAAGAAAAAAAATTTCAACCAGGAACAGTGAAAAGAAAAAAATGCTGAAAACTAGGACCTGGGAACAGAAGATTAAGAATAATAGTAAAAAGGACAGAAGTATTCATAATAATAATTGTTTTAAAACAGACAAATACAAGCAAACTTATCACCAGAAAAAAGAAAGTGAAAAAGAAAAAAATAAAAAATGAGAAAAAAAAAAAATTGGTGGAGGACAGGACAGGGCACCCAGGTTCTGTCTGAGCACACAGAATGTGATAGAGTTCCTGTGGGCCCAGAAAGTAGGTGAGAGTGGGGGATGGCTGCACCTCCATTCACCAAGCTGGTGTGGGGTATAAGAGTTACAAGAGAAATGTGGTACCTTTTCAGTCTTGCAGGTTGGGAGTGTCCTTGGGGTTGTTGGAAAGGTGAACGTGTTCTTAAGCCCCAGGAATCTGTGAGAGCGCTGTCTCTTTAAATATCCAAAATAGTCAAGCCACTTTTAAACCTTCAAAATGGCTGTGTCCTCCGGACTGGCAAAAGTCCACAGCTCAGCTTACCTTTCTTTTCACCTTCTCTGTTTATTCCCCAGTCATCAGAGCAGTCCTCTGTGCAGTCCCTGGATAGCAAGGCTGATTTTTAGCTTAATTCTTAGGTCCTACCACTGCTGGGCAATCTCCAAGCTGTCTGTGTCATCAGGATCACTCAGGATCACTGCCAGACTGCAGCTCCGTATGTCTCCTTTTTTGGTATTTTCACGCAAATTCTTCTGCTAGTTGGGGTTTAGTCCACTTCTATATCCTTCTCTTCAAGGCTCAGGGGTCTAAGATTATCTTCTGTGTCTGTATTAATTGGTTTCCCTTTTCTTTGTTGAAGAGGGTCTCTGCAGTCTTTCTGCCTAGTCTGCCATCTTGCTGGAACTCAGATCTGCTATCTATGTGTTATTGACTTCTTGTGCACCCTGTTTCCCCAAGTTGATTCTATACAACTAGGAGTAGTTTATTTTATTCATCCATTTCTGCTTCTGATTCCAGCATAGGGCTGATAGTAAGTATTTGTTGACTGGTTGCTCATTAACTAAAAATATTTCTTAGAATGTAAATAAATTAGAAAAAAAATCAACTCAAAAAGAAAACAGTGCTGCTGAGTACTAGAAAGAGGGATGGACTTCATTTTTAAGTCTTAGGTACAAAAAGGATACACAGCCACTCCTCAGAAGGAAGGTTGGGCAATCTACTTCTGTAGTGATACTGCCTCAGTAACCCAAGGAGAGGTCACTATGAGTTGGGTCCAACTTGATGGCACATAACAACAACAACTTCTTTAATGAATTTCTTTGAGCTCCCATTTCCTCATTTTCAGTATCAATATGGTAATAAAATATACACTCACAACCTCATAGAGTTCTCAAGAACTCCAATGAGAAAATGCATGCAATAGTTATTTATGAATTCTAAAGTGCCTCATCATATTATTACAGAGATAAAATAATATTCTCCATACTTTTTGTGGGAAGGGGGTTTGGCATTGACCATGATCCTGAATAATTTCAGATAAGCTGACCCACTTAGATCAGACTTGGCACTCTGAATTTTGATAAATGAATGATCTAATTTCTCTTCTGTTGTTGTAAAATCCTCAGACAAATTGTTTTGTGGTATTTTTCCTCTCTTAACATCTGGTTTTCCTGGTTCAGTCAGAACTAGACATACCAAAAGAGTGTAAAAAATATTTTCGGGATATATTTGCAGACACTAGTCATTTGGACATTTTCATGCATTTCATGGGTCCTTATCTCAACCCAGCCTAATTACTTGAGTATTTAAATATTCCTCATGCCATTATCAGGTGAATCTATTTTATATTCAATTTAATTAAGAAGTTTGTTGACACTGTGTTTAGCCCAACCTGCGTTAAAACAGAAAGATGATAGACAAAGTTGTTTGAGCAATTTACTATTGTGGTATGATGAGAAGGAAACCCCACAAATTAGGTTGTTCACCATGGACAATGCCAAATGAGAAGCCATGAATTCTGGCTTCATGAGCTCAACTAGAGTCTGTGCTCTGCCAAGGTTGACTTTTGACCAATATGACCAGGTTTCTACCTCACTCCCTTATCTGCCTGGCTTTTGAAGCAGAAGTGGAGCTGGTGGACTGAAGTGCTGCCTTTCCTTCCCCATTCTTTCCCTCCATTACTTGATTATCAATCTATGGTGACCCAGCCAAGACCATAATTATCTCCCTTAGCTAAGGCATCCGCAGTCAGGTTAGGCAAGATTGTGTTCCATTCTGTAGCTCAAACTCATCTGATTAAATTGAGCTTTCAAGAAGAATGTGAAGAAGAGAGCTACTTTATGTGCCACATGGTCTAAGCAGTGGAGTGTGGAAATAATTAATTAATATTCAATTAACCAAGTAGAGGCTAAATGTAATAGACAAATAGTCAGTCAGTGCTCAGTATTGAAATGCTGTTGTGGTTGTTATGTGCTGTCGAGTCAGACCCGACTCATGGAAACTCCTCCTTGGATTTCTGAGGTGGTATCACTGCAGATGTAGATTGCCCAACCTTCCTTCCGAGGAGTGGCTGATGGGTTTGAACTGCCAGCCTTCTGGTTAGCAGTCAAGTGCCTTAGACACTACGCTACCAGATGCTACATAAATGATTGAGTTAATAACTGCCCTCTGTTTTTCTCATGAGCCTTTGAATATTGGTTTTTATTCATTTATCCATTCATTCATTCATTCATTCACATAAAAACAAATGTTGATTAAATACTGTGGATCAGGTATTCTGCAGGGTCTTGGAGACACAATGATGATAAAATTAGCAATGATTCTTGTAATTATGGAACTTAAAGTCTAGAAGGGAAGAGAGACTTGACTCAAATGTGTGTTTTTACAAATATATAATTATTACTGTGACAAGTGTTAGGACAGATAGGTACAAAGTGCTATGATGACATGAAAATCAAGTATCTAACCCAGTTTGAGCATCAGGAAGACTTCCTTAAGGATGCAACATTTAAAGTGAGATCTGAAGAGTGAAGAAGGGTCAGCTAAGAAAAGAATTCCAAGCCAACTCTGCTCAAGAAAAGACTGAATTATGGGAGCAATTGTGCTCTGAGGAACTGAAAGAAATTTTTTTGGTGTGGAAGTAGAACAGGAAGTAGGTTGTTGCCTGGAGAGGCTAGAAAAGTAGGCATGGGCCAGATTATTCAAGATTTTGTGGCCAAGATAGGAATTCTAGCCTTCAACCCCAAAACAATGGGAAAACATTAAAGGATTTGAAAAACTCTCTGTAAAGGAATTTAGAGTGGTAGGAATGAATGTAGAACACCAGTTAGGAAGTTAACTATAATCCAGGTGAGACAAGATAGTAGATAAGACTGTGGTAGTGGCAGAAAGTTGGAGAGAAGTGAACAGAATGGTGAGATTGTTAAGAAATGACAAAACTTGATGAAGGATTAGATATGCATGTGCTCATGGGAAGCATCAACAATAACTCCTGGATTTCTGACTTGCCTGACTGGATCAGTGGAGGTGTCACATCTTGATACAGGGAATCCTGGAAGGGGACCAACTAGAAGGGAAGAACACAGGTTTATTTCTTACATGTACATGTTGAGGTACCCTTGTGCTATCTATGTGGAGACATAGAGTAGGCAGTTGAATGTTTAGCACTAACATTTAGAAGATAAATTAAGGCTGGACACACATACACACAATAGTCATTGCAACATAGGGGGTAACTGAAGCCATAAACATGAACAGAATTTAATGAAGTGAAGGTGGCTTTCCTGATGATAGTCTTGTTCTACCTCTCCTATCAAACTGTAGATTACCAGTCAAACACCGATA
>NW_006921645.1:1457177-1459022 GCF_000298275.1 Orycteropus afer afer | reverse complement strand
TCCTAGTTCCTCTGGACTGTCACCTCTTCCTTGTGTCCATCCCTCCATGCACCCCCACCCCCTGAAATGTCTCCCTGTCCATAAACAGCTCTTCTATTCTCCCATGATTGATCTCTCCAGGGAGTGTATCTACCTAATGTAAATGTTCAGCTCATATGCCTGCTTTTTGTTTGGCTGGAAGCCATAAGAGTGGGTTCAATTCCAAACCTGAAGGGCAGTTAGGGGCCAGGGGCCATATTCTCAGTGGCTCTATCAGACCAGCAAACCTGGTCTTTTTTTTTTACTTTGAGTTATTTTCCACATTGTTCTCCCACTCTATCTAGGACCTCCTACATAGATCCCCCTCCGAGTGGTTGACAGTGACAGCTGAGCACCATCTAGTTCTTATGGTCTCATAGTCATATAGGCTGAGGATCACATGGTGTACCAGCTACTTAGACTAATTTGGTTTTCCTCATTCTTCTTTCTCTGGCAGAGGAGAGATCATGGGTCTAATAATATTTTTAATGTGTACTTATGCTCTCTGTTAGCTCAGGTAGCCTGTTAGGAGATATGGTGATGTATCAGTTAAGTGCTCAGCTATTAACCAAAAGGTCTGTGGTTTGAACCCACCAGCCACTCTGTGGAAGAAAAGATTGCAGCCTTGAAAACCCCATGAAGCAGTTCCACCTGGTCCTAGAAGGTCACTTTGAATCAGAATTCACTCAGTGACAATGGGTTGGCTTGTTTGTTTTTAGTGTCAACAAATACCTTTTGTTCACCTCATTGTCTCCTACAGCTTTTGCTGACTAGCCCAGCCTATTCTTTCTTCTTGCCTTGTATTCAGCACAGATGGCCTGAAATACTTGATAGATACATTTGCTATCTATCTGTTATTATTTATTTATTTTTTTTTTATTGTGATTTGGGTGAAGGTTTACAGAGCAAATTCACTTTCCATATAGAGGTTCACATATATTTTATCTAATGACATTGACCAGTTTACCACAATGCAACAGCTCCCCTACCTCTTCCTCCCCAACCTCTTCCTCCGCATAGTTACCTCTTCCCTGTGTCCATCCCTCCATACACTTCTGCCCCCTGAACTGTCTCCCTGTGCATAAGCAGCCCTTCTTTCTCCCATGATTGTTCTCTCCAAGGAGTGTACCTTCTTGAGGTAATATTCAACTGATATGCCTGTCTTTTGTTTGGCTGGAAACCACAGGTGTGGGTTCAATTCCAGATCTGAAGGGCAGCTAGGGGGTATAGTCTCAGTGGTTCCACAAGGCTCTATCAGACCAGCAAACCTGGTCCACCCCGGCTTTTTTTTTTTTTCCCCTCCAAATGATTTTGAATTTTGTTCCACATTGTTCTCTCTCTCTATCAAGGATCTCCTATCTCCTACATAGATCCCCTTCTAAGTGGATGACAGTGGTAGCCAGGCACTTTCTAGTTCTTCTGGTCTCAAAGTCGTATAGTCTGCAGATCGGATGGTGTACCAGTCGCTAGGACTAATTCTTTCCATAGATTTTGGTTTTCTTCATTCGTCTTTGCTCTGGAAGAGGAGAGACCCATCATTGCATCTACATGGCAGCTTGCTAGCTTTTAAGATCCCAGTTGCTAATCGCCAAAGTAGGAGGTGGAATAATGTTTTGTATAGTATGTTATGCCAATTGAGCTTGATGTGCCCTGCAACTATGGTCCCAAGCCCGCAGGTTCAACTACTCAGTCCCTCTGGGTAGCTGGCTGTGACCAAGCAGTGACCACAACCTTGCCTCTTGTAAGCTCTACTATACACCTGGGAATTCTGATCATTCACATAAACTTATAGGACCATTGCCAACACTATACATGTTCTTGGATACA
>NW_006921645.1:1453043-1457077 GCF_000298275.1 Orycteropus afer afer | reverse complement strand
GTGTGTGTGTGTGTGTGTGTGTGTGTAGGTAAAAGTTACTATGGGCTAAGTTTGGGTTTGATTTTCTAACACTACATTCTGCTGAGTTTCATAATATGGAGGTAACAGAATGTCTTTTCCCAGGATATAACTTGTTTCCTTTAGCTTTGACTTTTTACAAAGCCTACACCTTCATTCTCCAAGGTTCTCTACTGTTTGAGATTTTAAATAGTCTAATATTATTTCTAATTTCCCCATAATTTTGCCACCTACAAATAACTGGATAGCTGTACTTTTTCTTCATTCAGGAAAGTTTACAAGTAGTTGAACACCTACTCTTTATTTTCCCACCTGCCTTGCCATATGACTTTGATTTCCAAATGGGTATACTGGTTATAGCCTATGTGGAATTGACACTCCATCCACACAGGTACCTAAACATTTAGTTCCTTTGGGAGAGCACTATCCAAGGTCTAGAACTTTCTGATGGAATTATGTGGCTGGATTTTCAGACTTTTATTTCTTGGCTTGGTTTGTGTTGACAAACATGACATCACATTCACTCATCACATTTCTCAATTGGCCTTCCTGGCTTCTCTGTATGCCTTAGCAAAAAGGTTGAGTTTTAAGGGACCAGAAGATAGATTTTGGAAAAATGAGGGTTTCTACTTGTAGTTGATCGTTTGGCTTATCCAAGGCTAAGATTGTAGGATTTGTGTGTGTGTGTGTGTGTTGGTTAGAATTACTTTTTTTTTTCTCTTTTTAATTGTGATTTGGGTGAAAGTTCACAGAGCAAATTCACTTTCCATCCAGAAGCTCACATACACTTTGCCTGATGACATTGACTGCAATTTCTCACAATGCAACAGCTCCCTTCCAACTTTTTCCCCATAGTTTCCTCCTCCCTGTATCCTTCCCTCCCATACACTCCTGACCCCTAAGCTGTCTCCTGGTGCATACACAGCCCCTCTATTTTCCCATGATTTTTCTCTCCAAGGAATGTATCTACCTAATGTAAATGCCCAGGTGATATACCCTTTGTTTGGCTGGAAGCCACAGGAGTGGGTTCAATTCCAGACCTGAAGGGCAGCCAGGGGTCATAGTCTCAGTGGTTCCATCAGGGTCTATCGAACCAGCAAACCTGCCCCCCCCACACACACACACTCTTTTATTGATTATGAGTTTTGTTCCACATTCTTCTCTCACTCTATCCAGGATCTCCTACATAGATCCCCTTCTGAGTGGTTGACAGTGGTAGCTGAGCACCATCTAGTTTTTCTGGTCTTGTAGTCATATCGGCTGAGGACAGTATCTGTTTTTACTGGCTATCATCTTTTAGTTCTAATTTGGAGAAAATATATTTTTTTCTTTGAATTTAATTACCAACAAATATTATTTGAGTGCCTAATATCTGCTAGACTCCTGCACTGGGGATACTACCATTAGACAGATGGAGTTCTTGCTGTCCTCATGCACATTTGTGTAGTAGAGGGGACAGACAGGAAATAACCAAGTCTAAGGTAATGTGATGACTAAAGTAAAGGAGTGACTAATCAGAAGAGAAATATTGCAATGGTAATTCTAAAAGATAATAAAAACATCCTGGCCCACACAGCTTCACTGGCAAATTCTACTAAACATTCAGAGAAAAGCTGATACCAATTCTACACAAAATATTCCAGAACATTGGAAAAGATGGAGTACTTCTGAATACTTTCTATGAAGCAAGCATAACCATGATACCAAATCATTCACTCATACATTCACAATACATTCACAATACACTGACTCAGAAATTCTCAACAAAATACTAGCCAATAAAAGGCAACAGCATATCAAAAAAATAATACAACATGACCAAGTTGTATTCATATGGGGTGTGCAAGGATGGTTCAACATTAGAAAAAAGCAACATTATCCACCACACAAATAAAACAAAGGGAAAGAACCACATAATCATATCAATTGATACAGAAAAGACATTTGACAAAATCCAACACCCATTTTGATAAAAATGCTCAGCAAAATAGGAATAGAGGGGAAATTCTCAACATAATTAAGGCATATACACAAGCTAACTCTCAATGGAGAGAAACTGAAAATATTCCCCTTGCCAATGGAAGCCAGACAAGGGTCCCTTTCATCACTACCCTTACTCAGTATTATGTGGGAAGTCTTAGCCAGAGCAATATGGAAAGAAAGGAAAATAAAAGGCATCCAGACTGGCAAAAAAAAAAAAAAAAAGGGAGCAAAACTATCTTTATTTGCAGATGATAATATGATCCAATACATAGAAAATCCTAGAGACTAAATAAGAAAACCACTGGAACTAATAAAAAGACTCAGTGAAGTGTCAGGGTACAAGATCAACATACAAAAATTAGTTGGATTCCTCTACAATAAGAAAGAAAACTCTGAAAAAAAAATCAGGAAAATAATACCATTTACTATAGCCACCCAAAAGATGAAGAATTTAAGAATAAATCTAACCAGAGATACAAAAGAACTATACAAAGAAAACTACAAATCACTAATACAAGAGACCTACATAAATGGAAGCATATACCATATCATGGATAGGAAGACTTAACATTGTGAAAAAGACACTACTACACAATGTGATCTCCTCGTGTAATGCAATCTCAATCCAGATTTTGTCATCATTCTTTAAAGAGATGGAAAAAAGGGATGTGGTCCCTTCTGACCACATCACCAACTTTATATGGAAAGGAAAGAGACCCTGGATAAGCAAAGCACCATTATAGAATAGGAACAAAATAAAGGCCTCACACTCTCTGGTTTCAAAACATACTATACAGCCATAGTAGTCAGAACACCCTGATATTTGTACAATGACACTCAAAGAAAAAAATGCACAGAATTGAGAATCCCAACGTAAATCCATCTACCTATGGACAGCTGATCTTTGTCAGTGGGATTAGTCTCTAAAATTTATCTCTGAAAACACCTTAACAACAAAAAGACAATTCAATTAAAAACTGAGAAGAGGATATGAACAGAAACTTCACCAAAAAGACGTCATGATTCTAACAAATACATGATAAAACGCTCATGGACAATAGCCATCATTGTTTTTGTTAGGTGCTGTTGAGTCGATTCTGATTCATAGTGACACTGTGTACAACAGAATGAAACAGTCCCTCATCCTACCATCCTCACAATCCTTGCTATTCTTGAGCCCATCGTCGCAGCTACTGTGTCCATCCATCTCATTGAGGGTCTTCCCCTTTTTCTCTGACCTTCCACTTTACCAAGTATGACATCCTTCCCCAGGGATTGGTCTCTTCTGACCACATGACCAAAGTAGGTAAGATGAAATCTAGCCATTCTTAACCTCTAAGGAGAATTATAGCTGCACATTTCTCAGGATAGATTTGTTTGTTCTTCTGGCAGTCCATAGCATTTTCCGTATTCTTCACCAACACCACAATTCAGAGGCATCAATTCTTCTTCAATCTTTCTTATTCATTGTCCAGCTTTCACATGCATATGAGTTAATTGAAAATACCATGGCTTGTGTTAGGCACACCTAAGTCTATGATGTGACAACTTTGTTCTTCAACATTTTAAAGAGGTCTTTTGCAGCAGAATTTCCCAGTGCAATATGATGTCTGATTTCTTGATTACTGCTTCCATGAGCGTTGTGGATCCAAGTAAAATGAAATCTTACATAACTTCAATCCTTTTTCCATTTATTATGATGTGACTTGTTGTTCCAGTTTTGTGTAGGTTTTTGTTTTCTTTATATTGAGGTGTAATACTCACTGAAAGCTGTAGTCTTTATTTAACCTTCATCAGTAAATTCTTCAAGCCTTCTTCACTTCCAGCAAGCAAGGTTGTGTCATCTGAATATCACCCATTAGCTGTTAGAGGGGTGCAAATCAAAACAACAATGAGATATCATCTCACCCCAGCATTAATAATATTAACAATATTGTTGTTGTTGTTAAGTGCCGTCGAGTCGTTTCCGACTCATAGCGACCCCATGCACAGCAGAACGAAACACTGCCCGATCCCGCACCAGCCCCACAATC
>NW_006921645.1:1436827-1451278 GCF_000298275.1 Orycteropus afer afer | reverse complement strand
TTTCTTCCGTTTGCTTTAGCGTTTCTCCGCTCAAGGGCAAGGTTCAGAGTCTCTTCTGTCATCCACTTTGGTCTCCTCTTCTTTTCTTGTCTTTTTAGTGATCTCTTGCTTTCTTCATGGATAATGTTCTTGATATCTTCCCACAATATTAGTGAAGTTCAAAAAAAAAAAGAAAACAACAAATGCTGGTGAGGGTGTGGAGAGGCTGGAACCCTCCTACACCATGGTGGAACTCTAAAATGGTGCAACCACTGTGAAAAATGGTATTGTACTTCCTTAAGAAGTTGGAAATAGAAATACCATATGATGCAGCAATCTCACTACTAAGTATATATCTTAGAGAAATAAGAGCCATGACACAAACAGATATATGCACACCTATGTGCATTGTATTATTCACAATAGCAAGAAGATAGAAACAACTAAGTGTCCATCAACTGATGAATGGATAATAAACTAAGGTCCATACACACGATGGAATATTATGCAACATTAAAGAATAGCTAGGAATCTGTGAAGCACCTCATTACATGGAGAAATCTAGAGGACAATATCCTGGGTGAAATTAGTCAATCATAGAAGGATAAATTTTGTATGAGAGCATTATTATAAAAAGTCAAGAAAAGGCTTATACACAGAAAGGATCATTCTTTGAAGTTTACCAAAGGTGGCAAAGGAAGGGAAGGCAAATCACTAACCAGAGGGTAAATACATATTTACTTAAGTGAAGGGAAAGGAGAAGAAAAGGTAATAGTTTAAGGAATAGGACCTGTTTTGCCTGTAGAAAAAGAGGCACATGAATAGTATACTTCAAGTTCTGAAGGGACACATGGAGGAGAGAGGAAACAGATGGGTATTCTGTGTTATCTGAGAGGGCAGAATTAGGGTTTAGAAGGTAAAACATGGTACTCTGGAAGAGAGGTTCTTTCCCATTCCCAACTTGAGATCTCCATTATGGAAATGGAGTGCTTTAGAGCAGTGAACTCATACCGAGAGCAGTGTTCAAACAGATATTGGATTACTGCTTGTCAAGAATCTTAAAGGGGACGACTGCTTTGTGTGAAAGACTGACCTAGATCAGTGACTTCCAATTCTTTTAAGCAGTAGATATTTTATTTCTTTTGAAGTCATCTGTTACTTGAAAGCACAAAATTTAAAAATAAAAAGAGATAAAACAAGGGCTGCTTTTGTGGAATTCCACCTCTTGGTCTCCTCAACTCCCCTATGACTGCCCTTGGCACCTCCTTAGAATTCCAAGGACTTGAACACCATCTCTTCCTGACATAATATCTGAGGAGCTGTGATCTCTTTTGCTTCCAGGATTCTCTCTCTCTCTCTCTTTTTTTTTTTGCATAGAAATTATTCTTGTTTGAAATGGTTCACCAACGATCTTTTCTTTTTTCATTCTAACTCCTAAATATATGAAATGCCACAAATTAATGAAGTACAAAAATGTTTAGCCCAGAGTATGCTTTAACCCCACTGATGATTCCAACTCTATAGAACAGAGTAAAACTACCTCATAGTATTTTGAAGGCTATAAATCTTTATGAAATCAGACAGCCACATCTTTCTCCCACAAAGTGGCTGATGGGCTTGGACTTCTGACCTATCAGCTCAGCATTTAACCATTGCACCATCAGGGCTTCTCAATTTTATTTCATATCTGTCCAAAGACACACTTTGACCAACAATTTAGGATGGAGAAATAATTTTTCAAAGGAAGAAATTTTGAGATCTAATAATATGTGTTTTGGACACAAACTACTTGCAATCAGACTGTATGACAATGAGGAATTACAGCATTAAGTAAGTATCTCCAATAACTTTGATCATCGTGTATTTAGTGTGTTTTGGAATTATGTGTTTTTTTCAACTCTGTCTGCCCATAGAAAATCTTTTGAAGCTTACATGTAGGCAGTTAATCTTAACTAGGTTCATTGATTTATAACATAGAGAAAAATGCTCTTGAGAATCCAAATAACTTAAAACTTGAAAAAGTTTAAGTCTTGTGATTTTGTCCATAAGCCACTAATAAAATTAAAGGGATGTCAAACAGAGACCAGATGTCTAAAAGAGGTCACTGCTCTGCAGGTGCAAAAGCTCGAGTTAACCAGTTAATCAGCTTGAGAGCTGAACATGTTAACTAACCTAAAAAAGATGAATACCCCAAGTAGATAATGATTTATTAATCTGCATGGAGAAAAGGATGGCAGATATGATTTGCAAGTGGCATTAACTTTTTGTTCAGAGCTTGTCTCTCTAGTCACTTTTCAGAAGAGAGAGATATTGACCAGTATGTTCATTGACACTTTAGTTATGGTCACAAGGTATTGAAGGCATTCAATTTGTCCATCACTTGGAGACTATGTAGATAAAATATGATGGCTGTGTTTACCCTGGAATTTTATAAGGAATCTGTTAGAAGTAATGTACTAGCTGTACATGCAGCAACATAGATTTACTATAAAAGACATATTGTTTATTTTCAAAATAAAAAACACTAGATATTTAACACAATATTATATACATAAATTAATACATTAATAGAAAACAATGACAATCAAATTTTCTCATAGCACATACAAAGACAAAGTTGCTAATGGGAGACATGCAGGAAGAATAAGAGCTGAGGAATGGGAATAAAAACAGAATAAAGACCAACAATCAAACAATTAGTTGTTGTAAAATGTAACACAAGTGTTATATACGAGAAATGCATGAGTTGTGGGATGAAGAAAAAGTTTATCAAATCTGTAAGAAAGAAAGAACTCATCAAAGGAAGAAATACTAGAGCTGGTTCTTGAAAATAGAACAATATAGATCTAGTGAATTTAAGTAATTCATGAACTGTACTATAGACTATGGATTGAGAAGTAGTGGGAGATGAGATAAGAGCCTCAAGCAGGGTCCAGATCCTGATGGTCTGGTATATTACGTAAACAAGTTGTATTTTACCCTGGAGGCAATAGAACTAGTGGAGATTTTAAACAGAGAAAAAAATGAGACTGGAATAAATCGTATATTACGGTACATTTAAGATCTAGGCTACTAACCTAAAGGATGATAGCTGAACCCACCTGAGGCATCTTCAAAGAAAGACATGATGATCTACTTCTGAAAGGTCAGAGCCATGAAAATCCAATGAGTGTAGTTCTACACTGAAACACAACGGGGTCTCCAGGAAGTGGAATTTACTTGGTTAAGCAATATGTAGGCCACTCTAAAGACAAGGTAGAAACTGGATTTGAAGAAATAGATTGAGAGAGAAAAACTCATTGGAATATTTGAAATAATCTGTATAAGAGGTGACAACTATCTGAATGGAGGCATTAAGAAAGGGGATAAATGCTGGGAAAAGACATGAGAGGTACTAAAGACATAAAATTAATAGGGTACAGTGACTGAGGAGATACTAGGATGAGAGAAAAATGTTTAGGATGACTCATACACTTCTGGCTTGGATGACTAGATGAATAGTAGTGCTATTAAACAATAGAAGAAATGCAAGAGATGATTTAAGGAGAAAAAGCTTAGTTTAATTAGGCATATGCTGAGTTTGAAGCACTTGTGGGATCATTCAAGCATTGATATCCACTAGATCTAGATCCTAATACCAGGAGAGAAGTCTGAGCTAGAGATATAAATTTGAAAATTATAGCAATGGAAGAAGTGTTGTCCCCAGTTTGAAAAATTTGGAAGAAGTATGTGGAAGAAGGATAAAAATGGACCAAGCACACTGGTGAATACAAAGGAACAGGTAAATGAAGGAAGGAGTAAATTATTTCAGGTATAATAGAAGAATAAGAGCAAGAGAAGAAGATGTATGTAAAATACATGGGAAACTAGAAGATGGTCTCCCAGAAGCCTAGGAATTGAGTACTTAAAGACTATCAGGGAAGGCTTTCTTCTATTCCCCACAGTCCATTAGCAAACTCTGTTGATGAAATCTCAAAAGCACACCTCACCACTATTCTCCATTGTCACTACCATCACCCAAGGCCAAGGCAGCTCTCCATTGAATAGTCTCTTAATTGTTATCTCTACTTCTACTCTAGTCCTAAATGACAACCAGAGTAATTATTTAAAGCATAGATCATTTTATATCACTTATTTGCATATAAATATTCTTCTCAATGTAATTATAGAAAAAAAAATCCACACTGGTCTATAAGAACATTACAGTGGTCTACTAGAACCTGCAAAATCTACTCCCTGCTGATCTCTTCAACCCATCCAATGCCACTTTCTCCCTTGGCTTCATTGGCCCTCCATTCTGTTGCTTGGATGCCAGAAGTTCATTCTCCCCTCTGGGTCTTTACCCTCTTTCAAGTGTTCTTTCCTCAAATGATAGTGTGGTTTATCCCTTCTTACTTTCATGAGTCTACTCAAATATCTTGTACTCAGAGTAATCATCCATGACCACCCTATTCCTCTGTGACTCTATCTGAATCACCCTATTTCCTTCATAGTGTGTGTTAAGACAGTGCTAACTTTGTGCCAAGAACTATTTTAAGTACTATGTCATGTTTTAACTCTCTTAATACTCTCAATAATACTGTAGGTAGGTATACTTGTATTAGTCTGGGCTCCTTCAGGAAGATGTAGCCCCTACACGTGGTATGAGGAAAAGGAATTTCATATCTAAATCTAATATAGGAATTTTATGTGGGTGATTTGGGGTATTGAATAGTTGGAAGGCAGTTGCAGACATCAGCTAGAATCACTGGAGTGCAGGGATAAATCTACTGATTGTGGGCATGTCTGGGAAAATCCTTGACCACAAAGTGGAAGCATGTGGAGAGATCCAGAGGCCTGCTGTGTTGAAATGCTATGACCTCCTGAAAATTATGACCTTTTCTTTACCTCTGCCTTCTAAATCATATGACATTCTCCCATGGAGAACTCTGACCTGCAACCATGGAAGGAAGAGGATTCTGGGAAACCTATTGTTCAACCTTAAACTTGGCAGTAGTAATGGTGTTCTTGGAAGAAGAAAGGTGCTATCCACTTCTCAAAAAACAGGACAGTGAAAACCTTATGAACAGCAGTGAAACACTGTCTGATATATCACTGGAAAACTTAATGAATAACCCTGAAACATTGTCTGATATAGGTCAGAGATGACCCCCTCAGTTTGGAAGGCACTTAAAACTGACTGGGGAAGAGCTGCCTCCTTAAAATATAGTGGACCTTAATGATGTGGATGGAGTAAAGCTATCGGGACCTCCATTTTATGATGTGGCATGACTCAAAATGGGAAGAAACAGCTGCAAACATCCATTAATAATCAGAACTTAGAATGTATGATGTATGAAGCTAGGAAAATTGGAAGTTGTCAAACATGAAATGAAATGAATAAAGATCAATATCCTAGGTGTTAGTGAACTGAAATGGACTGGTTTTGGCCATTTTGAATCAGATAACCATATGTTCTACTATACTGAGAATAAGAAATTGAAGAGAAATGAAGTGGCATACATTGTCCCAAAGAATATTTCAAGATCTATCCTGAAGTGCAATGCTGTCAGTGATAGGATAATATCCATACACCTACAAGGAAGACCAGTTAATTATACTATTATTTAAATTAATATTTTTACCAACTTCTGAAGTCTGAAATTGAGCAAACATGCAATCAAGGTGTATTGATTATCACTGGTGATTAGAATGTTAAAGTTGGAAGCAAAGAAGAATTATCAGTAGTTGGAAAATTTGGCCTTGGTGATAGAAATGATGCTGCAGATTGCATGATAGAATTTTGTAAGACCAATGATTTATTCACTGCAAATACCCTTTTTCAACTTCATGAAATGTGGCTATACATATGGACCTCACCAGATGAAATACACAGGAACCAGATAGACTACATATGTGGCAAGAGGCGATGGAGAAGCTCAATATCTTCAGCTTTAAGAAGGCCAGGAACTGATTGTGAAACAGACCATCAATTGCTCATATGCAAATTCAAGCTGAAGGTGCAAAAAATTAAGACAAGTCCAAGAGAGTCAAAATATGACCTTGATTATATCCCACCTGAATTTAGAGACCATCTAAAGAGTAGATTTCACACATTGAAAACCAGTGACCGAAAACCAGATGAATTGTAGGATGACATTAAGAAAATCATACACGAAGAAAGCAAAAGGTCATTAAAAAGACAGAAAAAAGGAAGAAAAGGCCAAAATGGATGGTAGAGGAAACTCTGACATTTATACTTGAATGGAGAGTAGTTAAAGCAAATGGAAGAAATGACAAGATAAATGAGCTGAACAGAAGATTTCAAAGAACAGCTTGAGAAGAAAGTCAATTATTACATGGAATGTGCAAATACCTGTAGTTAGAAAACCAAAAGAGAAGAATATGCTTCTCAAGCTGAAAGAACAAAAGGAAAAATTCAAGTCTTGAGTTGCAATATTGAAAGATTCTATGGGTCACTCATGATGGACAGGTTTCAGCAGAGCTTCTAGACTAAGACACAAGAAGGAAGGGGTCATTCACTTCTTAAAGAATTGGCCAGTGAAAACCTTTATGAATATCAGTGAAACACTAATATAATGGACAAGGTAATGTTTTATTCTGTTGTAAATAGTGTTGCTATGAGTTGGAGATGACCTGATGGCACCTAACAACAGCAACAATGGACAAAATATTGAATAATGCAGGAAGCATCAAAAGAAGATGAAAGGAATACACAGAGTCATTGTACTAAAAGGAATTGGTTGATGTTTGTCTATTTCAGAAGGTGGCATATGACAAAGAACCAGTGGTACTGAAGGAAGAAATAGAAGCTGAACTGAAGGCATTGGCAAAAAAACAAGCCTCCAGGATTTGATGGAATACCCACAGAGATGTTGCAACAAGCGCATGTTGTGGTGGAGGCACTTATTGGTCTATGCCAAGAAATTTGGAAGACAGTTGGCCAATTTACTGAAAAAGATTCATATTTGTACACATTCCAGGGAAAGATGATCCCACAGAATGTGGAAATTATCAAACAATATCACACACAAGTAAAATTTTGCTGAAGATAATTCAAAAATGAATTGCAGCAGTATATTGACAGAGAACATCCAAAAATGCCAGCTGGATTCAGAAGAGGATGTGGAACAAGTGATATCATTGCTGATGTCATTGATAATGACTGAAAGCAAAGAATACAAGAAATATTATTTGTGGTTTTTGACTATGAAAAAGCATTTGACTATGTGGATCATAACAAATTATGGATGACATTGAGAAAAATGGGAATTCCAAAACACTTAATTGTGCTCATGAGGAACATGTACATAGACCAGGAGGCTGTTGTTAGAACAGAACAAGGAGATATTGCATGGTTTGAAATCAGGAAGGGAGTGTGTCAGAGTTGTATCCTTTCTCACCATACTTATTCAATCTGTATGTTGAGCAAATAATCTGAGAAGTTAGACTATATGAAGAAGGATGTGGCATCACTACTAAAGGAAGGCTCATGAACAACCTGCAATATGCAGATGACACAACCTTGTTTGCTGAAAGTGAGAATGACTTGAAGCATGTACTGATGAAGATTAAAAACTGCGGTTTGCAGTATGGATTACACCTCAACATAAAGAAAACAAAAATCCTCTCAACTGGGCCAATAAGCAGCATCATGTTAAATGGCAAAAAGATTGAAGTTGTCAAAGATTTCATATTGCTTTTTTCCACGATCAACACCAGTCAAGAAATCACACAATATATTGCATTGGGCAAATCTACTACAAGGGGCCTCTTTAAAGTGCTGAAAAGCAAAGATGTTTCTTTGAAGACTGTTGTTGTTGTTAGGTGCCATTGAGTTGCTTCTGACTCCTAGTGACCCTGTGTATGACAGAATGAAACACTGCCCAGTCCTGCACCAGTTACACAATCCTTGCTATACCTGAGCCCATCCTTGCAGCCACTGTGTCAATCCATCTCATTGAGGGCCTTCTCCTTTTCTGTTGACCCCCTGCTTTATCTAACACAGTATTCTAATTGTTTCCATTTCCAGGTGAGGAAACAAATGTGCAAAAAGATTATGCAATTTTCACAATCACAAAACTAGTAAGTAGTAGAGTAAGAGTCAACTGGAGGCATTCTGGTTGAGAAGTCTTGCTCTTAACATTGTGTCAGATACCTTCAGTATCACGAAGGCATGAACTTATTCCCCACACCTTTCACAGTACTGAACACTAAAATTTGTTGAAAAAATTAATATAGACTGAACATATAGTTGTGTTGTTGTTAGTTGCTGTTGAGTTGATTCCAACTTATAGTGGCCCTCTGTACAACAGAATGAATCTTTGCTCTGTCTTACACCATCTTCAATATACTTCTATGCTTGAGCCCATCATTACAGCCACTGTGTCACTCCATATTGTTGATGGTCTTTCCCTTATTCTCTGACCCTCCACTGTACTAAGTGTGATATTCTTTTCCAGGGACTGGTCTCTTCTGACCACATGACCAAAGTAGATGAGAAGAAGTCTGACCATTCTCTCTTCCAAGGAGCACTCTGGCTGCACTTCTTCCAGGATAGATTTGTTCATTCTACTATTACATATAGTACTAGAATGCAAATGATGAGGTTACTAAATACATAACATAACAAAATGTCATTTGGAGCAACTGAGGAAAACATTAAAATGGGTTGAAGAGTGATTGGAGTTGAGCATGTAGCTACAGCAATGGTAGATTCCTTTGTCAGGTAATTTGGTTATACATAGTGTTGATATTTTCATTATATGGTTTCCTTTTTTGCTGAACTCCATGTTTATTATGACAATATGACAATTAACTAAAGCATGTTTTCTCAGTATTTAATTGATTATCTACTGATTTACTCATCCTCTAGGGTTTTGGGTATATCTAATTATTGTCATATGTGATATGTAGATGATAGAACCTTGCTTGCTGAAAATGAACAAGGCTTGAAGCACTCACTGATCAAGATAAACAATTGTATGGATTTTACCTTAATGGAAAGAAAACAAAACTCCTCATAATTGGACCAATAACCAACATCATGATAAATGAAGAAAGGATTGAAGTTGTTAAGTTTTTCATTTTACTTGGATCCACTATCTGCACCCACGGAAGCGGCAGTCAAGAAATCAAAGGACATATTGCACTGGGCAAATCTGCTAATTTTTAAAATGTTTAAGAGCACAGATATCACTTTGAAGCCTAAGGTGTGCCCGACCCAAGCGTGTTTTCAATAGCCAAGTAAGCCTGTGAGAGCTGGCCAATGAATAAGGAAGATTGCAGAAAAATTGATGCATTTGAATTGTGGTGATGGCAAAGAATATTGAATTTACCATAAACTGTTAGAACAACCAACAAATCTGTCTTGGAAGAAGTATAGCAAAGGTGCTCCTTAGAAGTGACAATGGCCAGACTTCAACTCTTCTACTTCGGTTATGTTGTCAGAGGGAACAGTCACTTGAGAAGGATATCATGTTTGGTAAAACAGAGGGTGAGCAAAAAAGGGGAAGACCCTCAATAAGATGGATTGATACAGTGGCTGTGACAATGTACTCATATATAGCAATGATTGTGAAAATGATGCAGAAGTGGCAGTGTTTAATTCTGTTGTACACAGGGTTGTTATGAGTTGAAACTGACTGGATGGCACCTAACAACAATTATTGTCATTATCATGGGAAGAGTTCTAGTCTTTCAGGGAAATAATCAATTTCTCCACAATAAACACTTCACAATCATTTTCTCTTCTCCTTCTTTTCTTTTTTTGAATGTTTTATTGAAGCATATCATTTATATAGCAAGGTTCATATAGCTTAAGTATTCACTTTATAGACTTTCATATATGCACATACTACAGATCAAGTTACAGAACATTTTAGCCCCTAAGTGGTCACTTGTGCTCCTTCCAAGTCACTACCTCTTTGCAGAGGTAACCATTATTTTATTTTACCTTATTTCTATTGATAAACATGATCTTTTTGAAATTCATCTATATTTTTGCATGTAGTTTCTTCTTTTTATTGCCATCCCTCATTTATAATCATGTGAACAGTCTACAAATTATTTTTCCCACTCTTCTTGTTTTATTATTGTTATGTGCTGTTGAGTCATCTCGTAAGGTCACTCACAACAGAACAAAGTACTGTCCGGTCCTGTGCCAATCTTACGATCCCTACTATACCTAGACCCATTGTTGTGGCCACCATATCAATCCATCTTGTTGAGGGCCTTCCCCTCTTTCATTAACCCTTCACTTTACCAAGCATGACATCCTTTTCCACAGAATAGTCCTTTCTGACAACATGACCAAAGTAGATTAGAGTAAGCCTGGCCATTTCACTTCCAAGGAATATTCCGACTGTACTTCTTCCAGGACAGATTTGTTAGTTCTTTCAGCAGTCCATGGTACTTTCAGCATTCTTCACTAACACCACAACTCAAAAGCATCAACTCTTCTTTTGTCTTCCTTATTCATTGTCCAGCTCTCACTTGCATATGAGTCAATTGAAAATACCATGGCTTGGGTCAGGTGCATCTTAGTCTTCAAGGAGACATCTTTGCTCCTTGAAAGAGTTCTTTTGCTACAGATTTGTCCAAAGCAATATGTCTTTTGATGTCTTGACTGCTGCTTCCATTGGTGTTGATTGTAGAACCAAGTAATATGAAGTCTTTGACAATTTCAATCTTTTCTCTATCTATCATGATTCTGCTTATTGGTCCAGCTGTGAGGATTTTTGTTTTTTTTATATTAAGGTGTAATCTGTACTGCAGACTATAGTCCTTAATGTTCATCAGTAAGTGCTCCAAGTTATCCTGACTTTCAGCAAACAAAGTTGTGTCATATACATATTACAGGTTGTTAATGAGCTTTCCTCCAATCCTGATGCCACTTTCCTCTTCTACTCCAGCTTCTCGAATTATTTGCTCAGTATATAGGTTGAATAAGTATGGTAAAAGGATACAAACTTGACGCACTCACTTCTTGATTTTAAATCATTCAGTATCCCCTTGTTCTGTTCAAATGACTGCCTCCTGGTCTAGGTAGAAGAAGTTCCTCATGAGTACAATCAAGTTTTGTGGAATTCCCATTCTTCTCAATGTTATCCACAATTTCTTATGATCCACACAATTTAAAGCCTTTGCATAGTCAATAAAACACAAGTAAACATCTTTCTGATATTCTTCTTTTTTTTTTTTTTAATTGTGATTTGGGTGGAAATTTACAGAGCAAATTCACTTTCCATACAGCAGCTCACATACACCTTGTGCCATGACATTGACTACAATTTACCACAATGCAACAGCTCTCTTCCCACTTCCTCCCGATAGTTACCTCTTCCCTGTTTCCATCCCTCCACATGCTCCTGCCACCTGAGCTGTCTCCCTGTGCATAAACAGCCCTTCTTTCTCCCATGATTGTTCTCTCCAAGGAGTGTATCTACCTCAGGTTAATGTTCAACTTCTATGCCTGTCTTTTGTTTGGCTGGAAGCCACAGGTGTGGATTCAATACCAGAGCTGAAGGGCAGCTTGGGTCCATAGTATCAGTGGTTCCACCAGGCTCTATCAAACCACCAAATCTGTTCCCCTTTTTCTTTTTTTTCCAAGTGATTTTGAGTTTTGTTCCATATTGTTCTCCCTCTCTATCCAGGATCTCCTACATAGATCTTCCTCTGAGTGGTTGACAGTGGTAGCTGGGCACCATCGAGTTCTTCTGGTTGTATAGTCATATAGGCTGTGTATCACATGGTGTACCAGTCTCTAAGACTAATTGTTTCCAAGAATTTTTGGTTTTCTTCATTCTTTTTTTGCTCTGGATGAGGAGAGACCCATTGTTGAATCTAGATGGCTGCTTGCAAGCTTTTAAGATCCCAGTTGCTACTCACCAAAGTAGAAGGTGGCACTATGTTTTGTGTAGTATGTTATGCCAATTGAGCTTGATGTCCCCTGTGACTATGGTCCCAAGCCCAAAGGTTCAACTACCTGGTTCCAACAAAGAAGTGACTACAATCTTGTCCCTTGCCAGCTCTACTATGAACCTGGGAATTCTGATCATACAAATACACTTCTAAGACCATTATCTGCCAACCCTATATGTGGTCTTGGGTAGACTCCCCACTTCATAGACATACCTAACAGCTCATCCTGTCTACCCATCTATACCCCCATATACCCATGTTTGCCTTCACTAACAACACAGAACTGTACATGCAAAAGGGTTCATCTTTGTTGTCTATACATCCTATGTTCCTTTCTATGTCTTCCTCTTCCTCAGTGCCACCATGTTGATCACTCACATTTGGTACTTTGCCCTTCTCTTCAAATCAGTACTTATCTCTACCTGTCTAACAGTGTTCCCTTTCCTACCCTCCCACCCCTGGTAACCAAAAAAGAAAATTTCCTTCCATATAGAAACCTTTCCTTGACTTGTACAATAATGGACTACTACAATATTCGTCTTTCTGTGATTGACTTATTTCACTCAGTATTATGTCCTCCAAGTTCATCCATGTTATGCAGTGGTTTGCAGATTCTATGGTATTGTTTAGTGTTGCATAGTATTCCATTGTGTGTATGTACCTTAGTTTGGTTATCCATTCCTCAGTTGAGGATCACCTAGGTTGTTTGCATCTTTTGGCTGTTGTAAATAGTGCTGCGATGAACAAGGGTGTGCATATGTCTGTTCTTGTCATGGCTCTCAGTTCTTTAGGATAGACAACTACTAATGAAATGGCTGGGTCAAATGCTATTTCTAATTCCAACTTTTTAAGGAAATGCCATACTGCTTTCTACAGTGATTGTACCATTTTACAGTCCCACCAGCAGTGTATGAGAGTCCCAATCTCTTCACATCCTCGCAAGCATTTGTTTTTTTCTGTCTTGTTGAATTTTGCTATTAGTGCTGGGGCAAGATGGTATCTCATTGTTCTTTTGATTTGCATTTCTCTAATGGCTAGAGATCATGAGCATTTCTTCATGTTTGTGGGCCACCTGAAAATCCTCCTTGATAAAATGTCTATTCATGTCTTCTGCCCATTTTTAAATTGGATTATTTGTCTTTTTGTTATTAAGGTGTTGGAGTTTTCTATAAATTCTAGAGATAAGTCTCTTGTCAGATATGTCATTGCCAAATATTTTTTCCAAATCTGTACATTTTCTTTTGACTCTTTTGGAGAAGTCTTTGGAAGCACATGAAAATTTAATTTTTAGAAGGTTCCAATCATCTGGTTCTCTTCTGCTGTTTGTGCATTTTGGGCTATGCTTGATAGTCTATTTATGCCATTTATTGTTGTTGTTGTTATGTGCCATTGAGTCAGACCCGACCCATAGCGACCCCTACTTGGGTTTCTGAGGCAGTATCACTATGGAAGTAGATTGCCCCATCTTCCTTCTGGGGAGTGGCTGGGGGATTTGAACTGCTAGCCTTCTGGTTAGCAGTCAAGTGCCTTAGCCACTATGCTACCAGAGCTCCATGTCATTTATTAGGGCCCCTAAATTTGCCCCTAGTTTTTCCTTGAGGACCTCTACAGTTTTAGATTTCACATTTAAGTCTTTGATCCATCTGGAGTTGTTAGTTTTTGTGTGTGGTTTGAGGTAGAGATCTTGTTTCATTTTCCTGCAAATGGATATCCAGTTTTGCCAGCACTATTTATTAAACAAACTTTCTCTTCTGCATTTAATGGATTTCGGCCCTTTGTCAAAGATCAGCTGACCATAGGTTGATGGATCTATTTCTGGGTTCTCAATTCTATTGCACTAGTCTATATGTATATCATTGCACCAATACCAGGCAGTTGTGACTACTGTGGCTGCATAGCAAGTTTTGAGATCTGGCAGTGAGAAACCTTTTCCTCTTCAATAGTGCTTTACTTATCCAAGGTCACTTTCCTTTCCATATAAAGTTGTTGTTGTTGTTATGTGCCATCAGCCGGACCCAACTCATACTGACCCCTCCTTGGAAACCCAAAGTGAATTTGCTCTGTATTGAATTCCTTATTTCTTTTTCAGCAATCTTTTCTGCTGGTGTAGAAGAATCCAACTGATTTTTGGATGTTGATCTTGTATCCTGCCACGATGCTAAATCTCTCAATTAGTTCCAGTATATATGTGACTCAATCTCTTGGGTTTTGTACGTATAGGATCATATCATCAGCAAATAGGGATAGTTTGGCTTCATCTTTAGCAATTTGTATGCCTTTGATTTCCCTTTCTTGCCTTATGGCCCTGGCTAGGACTTTCAGTACAATGTTGAGTAGAAGTGGTGACAGTGGGCATCTATGTCTGGTTTCTGTTCACAAGAAGTATGGTTTCAGTCTCTCTCCATTGAGAATAATGTTGGCTGTTGGTTTTGCATGTTGTTGTTGTTGTTAAGTGCCATCGAGTCATTTCCGACTCATAGTGACCCCATGCACAGCAGAACGAAACACTGCCCAATCCCGCGCCAGCCCCACAATCCCTGCTATACTTGA
>NW_006921645.1:1421563-1422130 GCF_000298275.1 Orycteropus afer afer | reverse complement strand
TTGTCCTTTGTATGTAACTTTTTTGTTTTTCCCATGCTGCTTTCAAGATCTTTTCTTTGTCTTTGGTTTTGATGAGTCTGATGATATGTCTTGGTGATTTTCTTTTGAGGTCTATCCTGTTTGGGGTTCATTTGACTTCCTGAATGGATATATTCTCATTTTTCATCATATCAGGGAAGTTCTCTCCCAACAAATCTTGGACAATTTTCTCAGTGGTTTTATTTTTCTTTTCTTGTTCTGGAATTCAAATGACATGTATGTTATTCATTTTGATGGTATCCCACATGAACCTTAGGCTTTCTTCATTTTGTTTTGATCTTTTTTTTGATTGATCCTATTACAAAGAAGTATTCAGGTATTTGTCTTCAATCTCATTAATTCTGTCTTCCATTGCATCAATTCTACTCTTTTGCCCTTTCAGTGTGTTATCTGTTTTTGACAATTTAGTATTAATCTTCTGGATTTCTATGTGTATATTTAGAATCATTTCTAATTTTTCATTTATTTTGTTATTTTGTTCTTGTAATTTCTTCTGAAATTCTTCTAGGGTTTTGTCTGTGTTTTCCT
>NW_006921645.1:1418010-1420078 GCF_000298275.1 Orycteropus afer afer | reverse complement strand
TATCCTTCCCTTCAAGGCTCAGGGATCTAGGATTATCTTCTGTATCTGTGTTAATTGTTTCCCCTTTTCATTGTCGAAGAGAGTCTGTGCAGTCTTTCTGCCTATTCCACCATCTTAACAGAACATTTCTGGTATTCTTTGAGGCAAGATCCACCTGACATTAGCTATGATATCCCTTGCTACATATCCCCTTCTGAATCCAGCTTGCATTTCTGGAAGTTCTCTGTCAAGATACTGCTGCAACCATTTTTTAATTATCTTCATTAAAATTTTACTTGCATGTGATATCAATGATATTGTTCAATTATTTTCACATTCTGTGAGATCACCTTTATTTGGAATTGGTACAAATATGGTTCTCTTCCAATCAGTTGTCCAGGTAGCTGTCTTCCAAATTTCTTGGCGTAGCTGAGTGAGGGCCTCCAATGAAGCATCCATTTGGTGAAACATCTCAATGAGTAGTCTGTCAGTTACTGGAGCCTCATTTTTCACCAATTCCTTGAGTGCAGCTTCAACTTCTTCCTTCAGTACCATTGATTCTTGATCATATGCCACCTCCTGAAAAGAATGATCATCTACCAATTCATTTTGGTTTAGGGACTCTGTGTATTCCATCCATCTTCTGTTGATGTTTCCTGCATCATTCTACCTATTGCCCATGGAATCTTTCAATATTGGAATTTAAGGATTATTTTTTTTTCCTCAGTTCTTCCAGCTTGAGAAATGCTGAGAGTGTTCTTCACTTTTGTTTTTTCTAACTCCAGGTCTTTGTACATTTCATTATAATAATTGATTTTGTCTTCTCAAGCTGCTGTTTCAAATCTTCTGTTCAGCTCTTTTATCTTGTTGATCCTTCCATCTATTTTAACTACTCTCCTTTCATGGGCAAGTTTCAGAGTCTCCTCTGATATCTATTTTGGTCTTTTCTTCCATTCCTGTCTTTTTAATGACCTTTTGTTTTCTTCATGGATGATGTTCTTGATGTCATTTCACAATTCCTCTAGTTTTCAGTCATTGCTGTTCAGTGCATCAAATCTGTTCCTTAGATTGTCTCTAAATTCAGGTGGGATATAATCAAGGTCATATTTTGGCTCTTGGGGACTTCTTTTGATTGTCTTCAGTGTCAACTTGAACTTGTATATGACAAGTTGATGGTCTTTTCCACAGTCAGCTCCTGGTCTTGTTTTAACTGAAGATATTGAACTTTTCCTTTGCATCTTTCCCCAGATGTAGTCATTCTGATTCCTGTGTACTCCATTGGACAAAGTCCATGTGTATAGCCACCATTTGTGTTGTTGATCAAAGGTTATTTGTGGATTTCTGGTAAGATGGCAGAAAAAGCAGACAGACTGTACACCCCCTCCTCAACAAAGAAAAGGGGACCCAATTAACACAGATACAGAAGTTAATCCTGGAGCCTTGAGCTTTGAAGGGAACAACATAGATATGGATGAAATTCTAACTAATAGAAGAACTTGCATGAAAACACCAAAAAAGGAGACACATGGAGCTGTGGTCTGTCAGCCATCCTGATGTCACAGACAGCTAGGATATTGCTGAGTTGTGTTAGGTCCTAAAAATTAATCTAAAAATTGTCAGTGCTGGCCAAGGGCTGCACAGAGGACTGCACTGGTGGCTGATGAATAAAAGAGAAAACAGCAAAAGAGGAAGGTGTGCTGAGTAGTGGACTTTTGCCTGTCTGGAGGGTGCAGTCATTTGAATGTTTACAAGCAGTTGGACCATTTTGGGTATTTAAAGTGACAGCATTCTCCTAGATTCCAGGGACTTAAGAATAGGTTCCACTTGCTGGGAACCATAATGACATTCCCAATGCCAACGACTGGTAAGGTGTGATATTCCCCTTGTTACTATTATACCCCACACTCCCTTAGTGAATGGAAGTATGGCCATCCTTCACTCCTACCCACTTTCTGGGCCTGGAGGAATTCCATCCAAGTCTTTGTGCTCTGATGGAGCCTGAATAAACTACCCTGTCCTGCCCAGATTATTATTTTCTTTTTTTAGTTTGTTTGTTTTTATCTGTTTTAAAATTATTATTATTATTATT
>NW_006921645.1:1406188-1416701 GCF_000298275.1 Orycteropus afer afer | reverse complement strand
CAAAACCAAAGACAAAGAAAAAGTCCTGAAAGCAGCACAGGAAAAATGAAAAGTCACTTACAAAGGACAACTGTAAGACTAAGCTTTGATTTCTCAGCAGAAACCATGCAAGTGAGAAGGCAATGAGATGGTGTATATACATCCCTGAAAGAGAAAAAATTCCAACCAAGAATTATCTACCCAGGAAAATTATCCCTCAAATATGATGGTAAAATTAAGAGATTTCCAGATAGGCAAAAGTTAAGGGAATTTGTTAAAACCAAACCAGCTTTACAAGAGATACTAAAGGGAGTTCTTCGAACAGAAAAACAATAATAGCAAACAACAAACAACCATTAATATACAAGATGACATATCCCAGAAACCAACCCAGCTATGGACATATCCAAAGTAGAATAAGCTTACAAGATTGTAAACAGGGTACCAGAGACATCAATTGGCAAATGAGGACAACTACAAACCAAAAAGGGGGAGGAAATAGTGTAGTTATAGAACTTCAAAATGGTGAGGAAGTCAAGAGAGTTGCAAGATAGAGTGGATTGTTCTAAACTTGGGGAGAAAATTATATATCACAGGGAACTTCACAGAAAAATGATAAACCTTCACATCACAATAAAAAAGAGGATAAGCACAAATACTTAACAAATACTAAAACAATGGCAACAAAGGAAATTATAACATGATTCATAAACATAATGAACTCAGCAAAGAAAATTATATGGAACTAAGAAGGTAGCATAGTGCCTAAGGCACTTGACTGCTAACCAGAAGGCTGGTGATTCAAACCCACCAGCCACTCCTCAGAAGGAAGGTTTGGCAATCTACTTCTGCAGTGATAGTGCCTCGGAAACCCAAAAAGCAGTAGCTATGAGTCGGGTCTGACTTGATGGCACATAACAACATGATGAGAAACTAGGAACACCATGAAAAAACACATAACAAAAGGACAGCAACCAGGTCACACTTGTTGATAACTACACTGACTGTTAATGGATTAAATGCACCACTCAAGAGACACAGAGGTGCAGACTGGATAAGAAAACATAACCCATCAATATGCTGTCTAAAAGAGATACACATTAACTACAGAGACAAAAATAGATGAAAAATCAAAGGTTGAAAAAAGATATATCAAGCCAATGGCAACCAAAAAAAAGCAGGAGTGGCATTATTAATTTCTGATAAAATTGACTTTAAGACAAAAACCACCATACAAGACAAGGAAGGACATTATATAATGATTAAAGGATCAACTGAACAAGAAAATATAACTATAATAAATATCTATGGACCCAATGAAAGAGCCCCAAAATACATAAATCAGACTTTAAAAGAGTTGAAAATGCAAATATATGACTCCACAGTCATAGTGGGAGACTTTAATACACCACTTTCAATAAAAGATAGAACAACTGGCAAGAAACTCAACAAAGATGCAGAAGAGCTAAACAATACAATCCATCAACTCGATCTTATAGACATTTTCTGGGTACTTCACCCAACAACAGAATAGTATACATTCTTTATGGAACATTCTCCAGGACAGAACATATGTTAGGTCATAAAGCAAGCCTTAATAAATGTAAAAACAGTGAAATACTGCAAAGCATCTTCTCAGATCACAATGTTCTCTAATTAGAAATCAACTATAGGGATATCAATGGAAAAGAGCAAACATATGGAAACTGAACAACACCCTCCTTAAGAAAGACTGGGTAAGAGAAGAAATAAAAAATGAAATTTAAAAATTCCTTGAGTCAAGCGAGAATGAAAACACAACATATCAAAATCTTTGGGACACAGCAAAAGCAGTAATAAGAGGTCAATTTATAGTCATAAATGCACACATCAAAAAAGAAGAAAAAGCCAAAATCAACACTTTAAACCAATACCTACAACTATTGGGAAAAGAACAGCAAGAAAAGCCTACTGTCACAAGAGGAAAGGAAATAATAAAGATTCAAGGAGAAATCAATGAAACAGAAAATAGAAAATCAACAATACCAGAAGTTGGATTTTTGGAAAGATTAATAAAAATGACAAACCACTGGCAAATTTAACAAAGCAAGAGCAGGAGAAAACACAAATAAGAAAAGAAATGGGTAACATCACCACAGAACCAACTGAAATAAAAAGGATAATATCAGGTTACTATGAAGAACTGTAATCCAACAAACTTGAAAATCTGGAAGAAATGGACAGATTTCCAGAAACACACCACTTACCTAAACTAACACAGACTGATATGGGAAAGTTGAACACATACATAATAAAAGAAGAAATTGAACAGATCAACAACAAAAAAAAGTCCTGGCCCAGAACTCTACCAAACATTCAGAGAACTGAAACATTCCTACTTAAACTATTCCAAAACACAGAAAAAGATGGAATCCTCCCTAACTCATTTTATGAAGCAAGCATAACCTTGATACCAAAACCAGGAAAAGACATCACTCAAAACGAAAACTACAGCCCAATACCCCTCATGAATACTGGTGCAAAAATCTTCAACAAAATCCTAGCAAATAGACTCCAACAACATACCAAGAAAATAATTCCTTATGACCAAGTGGGGTTCATAGCAGGTATGCAAGGATGGTTCAACATTAGAAAACAATCAATGTCATCCTCCATATAAATAAAACAAAGGAAAATAACCATATGATCATACCAATTGATGCAGAAAAGGCATTTGACAAAATCCAGCACCCATTCCTGATCAAAACTCTCAGTGAAATAGTAATAGAAGGGGCATTCCTCAACATAATCAAGGGCATCTATGCAAAACCAACAGCCAACATTTTTCTCAATAGAGACAGATTGAAACCATTCCCCTCATGAGTAGGAACCAGACAAGGATGCCCTCTATCACCACTTCTATTCCACATTTATTGGAAGACCTAGCTAGGGCAATAAGGCAAGAAAGGGAAATCAAAGGCATCCAAATTTGTAAGGAAGTCAAACTATCCCTATTTGCAGATGATATGATCCTATACCTAGAAAACCCAAGAGACTCAGTCCAAAATCTCCTGGAACTAAGTGAAAGATTTAGCATCATGGCAGAATACAAGATCAACACCTAAAAATCAGTTGGACTCCTCTACACCAGCAAAGAGATTGCTGAAAAAGAAATAAGGAAATCAATACCATTTACAATAGCTACCCAAAAATAAAATACTTGGGAATAAATCTTACCAGGGACACAAAAGACCTATACAAAGAAACTATAAAAGACTACTTCAAGAAACTATAAGAGATCTCCATAAATGGAAGAACATACCATGTTCATGGATGGGAACATTGAACATTGTGAAAATGCCAACTCTACCCAAAGCAATCTATACACTCAATACGATACCAAACCAGATCCCATCAACATTCTTTAAGGATATGTAAGAATCTATCACTCACTTTCTATGGAAAGGAAAGAGATGTCAGATAAGCAAAGCACTATTGAAGAAGATGAACAAAGTAGGAGGTCTCACACTGATGGATCTCAATACCTACTATACAGCCACAGTAGTCAAAACTGCCTGGTATTGGTACAATAAAAGATACATAGGCCAATGAAATAGAATTGAGAACCCAGAAACAGATCCATTGACCTTTGGTCAGCTGATCTTTGGCAAAGGGTCAAAATCCATTCAATGGGAAAGAGATTGTTTAACAAATAGTGCTGGCAAAACTGGATATCCATTTGCTGGAAAATGAAACAAGAGCTATACTTCACACCACACACAAAAGCTAACTCCAGATAGATAAAAGACTTCAATGTGAAACCTAAAACTATAAAGTTCCTCAAGGAAAACCTAGGGACAAATTTAGGGGCTCTAATTTATGGAATAAACAGACTATCAAGCATAACTCAAAATGTAAAAACAGCAGAAGATAACCTAGATGAATTGTGCCTTCTAAAAATTAAATTTTTATGTCCTTCCAAAGACTTCTCCAAAAGAGTCAAAAGAGAACATACAGATTGGGAAAAAATATTCAACAATGACATATCTGACAAGGGACTTATTTCTAGAATTTATAGAAAATTCCAATATCTCAACAACAAAAAGACAAATAATCCAATTAAAAAACGGGCAGAGGACATGAATAGACACTTCACCAAAGAGGATATTCAGGTGGCCAACAAACATATGAACCTAAAAGTATTCCACCATGTGGATCATAGAAGATTATGGATAATATTGCAAAGAATGGGAATTCCAGAACACATTAAGTTTACTCATGTGAAACTGGTACATAGACAAAGGGCTAGTCATTCAATCAGGATAAAGGGATATTGCATGGCTTAAAATCAGGAGAAGGATGTATCAGCGTTGTATCTATTCACCATATTTATTCAATCTGTATGTAGGCTGAACAAATAATCCAAAGAAGCTGGACTATATGAAGAAGAGCATGGCAACAAGATTGGAGGAAAATTCATTAATAACCCACAATATGCAGATGATACAACTTTGCTTGATGAAAGTGAAGAGGACTTGAAGCACCTACTGACTACAGTCTGCAGTATGTGTTATATCTCAACATAAAGAAAATGAATCCTCACAACTGACCAATAAGCAGCATCACAGTGAATGGAGAAAAGATTGAAGTTGTCAAAGACTTCATATTACTTGGTTCATATTACTTGAAAGCATCAATCAAGATATCAGATAATGTATTGTTGTTGTTGTTGTTATGTGCTGTTGAGTCGGACCCGACTCATAGCAACCCCTCCTTGGGTTTCAGAGGCAGTATCACTATGGAAGTAGATTGCCCATCCTTCCTTATGAGGAGTGGCTAGTGAGTTTGAACTACCAGCCATCTGGTTAGCAGTCAAGGACTTAGGCACTACAATACCAGAGCTCCTAGATAACGTATAGCACTGGGCAAATCAGCTGCAAAGGACCTCTTTCAACTGCTGAAGAGAAAAGATGTCTCCTTGAAGACTAAGGTGCACCTGACATAAGCCATGGCATTTTCAATTGCCTCATATGTGTGTGAGAGCTGGACAATGAATAAGGAAGACCAAAAAGAGTCAATGCTTTTGAGTTACAGTACTGGCAAAGAATGCTGACAGTACCATGGACTGCTAAAGGAATGAACAAATCTGTCCTGGAAGAAGTACAGCTAGAATGCTCCTAGGAAGTGAGAATGGCCAGACTTTGTCCCACCTACTTTGGTCATGTTGTAAGAAGGTATCATTCCCTGGAGGAGGATATCATGCTTGGTAAAGTGGAGGGTCAGCAAAAAAGGGTATGACCCCTCAACATAATGGATTGAGACAGTGGCTGTGACGATTGGCTCAGATACAGCAAGGATTGTGAGGATGATGCACAACTGGGCAGTGTTTTGTACTGCTCTATGTGGGGTTGCTATGAGTTGGAGCTGATGCGATGGCACCTAGCAACAACAACATATCCTACTGCATACTACCTGAAACTGGAAGTCTATTTTCTTTTTTAAAGTGATTTTTAAAAGATTTACTAACAAGTACTTGTTGGATACTTGCTTTACTCTTAACACTCACAGTGGAGTTAAAAAAGGAATCTGATGATATTTAACCAAGGTAGTTGGCAATATATTTGAAGAAAAAAAATATCCTTGTGAAACTATTAGAGAGCAATGTTGAATATAATGGGAAAGTATAAAACCTTGGTTGAGTAATTACATCTTCTAGATTTCAGGTTCCTTAGTTTCAAATAGGAGGTTTGACTCTGTTTAACAATTATCCAACATTCATGTTGAATACCTTGAGCCAGATGATGGGGCTGGCCAGCTGAGTAGCTGCCCAGAATATCCATCTATATGAGGTGCTAAATCAGCAGTGGAAATATAATAAGACGGATAAAAGTGAATTTATCAGAACTCCTCCAAAGAAGAGTACCATATGTGATCTTAGAGTCAGCCATTTGGGATATTGGGTGAGATTCCCAAGGAGCATGCTTAAGAAACAACAGATGGAGAATAAACCCTGCTTAGGAGAGTGAATCTGGTTTACCACAGAGCTTTTGTTCTGTTCAACTGCATGCTTGGGCCTGATCCAAGATGCTTGAGACAATAGAGGGGAAGCTGAGCCTCACCACCAGCTGTCCTATTTCTCTGCCCTCTCCATGCAGCATGTGGTCTCGCTACATAAATGACGGACAGATATTTTAAAATATGGTCTGCCTGGAGCACATAATTATTGGATCTGCATGCCTCAACCTTGTACTTTACAAGTGAAATTTTACACAGAACTCCAGAATAAAAAAAAAAATTAAAAATTAAAAAAAAAAAAAAAAAAAACCAGATAAAAGAAAAACTACCCTCATTTAAGTGAGGGTTAAGGACGTGGGACTTTGTCAGCTAGAATTCCCTTTAAATCTCCTGAGAGAACTTTGTCAAATCTCAGGCCTCAACAAAATACTGTTGAAAGACTACTGACTTAGATTGTTTCTACTTTTCTTTTCAACACGTATGTTGTGTGATTCTATGATAAGATATGGACATCTAGAAATCAGATTGTATTACTTTATTTCTTAAATTCTAATATATCATTCATCAACATTAATATAATTGATTATCAGGTTTAATAACAGACATATTGAGAAAAAAATAAACCTTTGCATTTTAAATGTACAATTTTCCCATGTAGTTTGTTTCTTTGTCTTTTTTAAGCTTATATTCTAAAGGTTTCCCTAAAGTCCTCCCAGCCTTTCTGTTAAATAATACATACTTCATTTCCATAAAATCCTTTTAGTTCTTTGATTATTATTATTATTTTAAAGAAATAATAGTCTGTTGTTGTTTTAGGATGTTCTCTGTTCTTAAACCTCTCAATTCAAATGTTTATGTTGTTTTTTCCTTTTTTCTAGATTACCTTCTTGCCTCTCAGTTCTTTTTTTTTTTTTTCTGTCCTATTCCTTCTCTTTTGAACAGCTGATTCTCTGCAAATTTCCCAAGAATACTGGTTGAAACTTACAATTACAAATGAAAGACTGATGATTAATAAATACAGGGCATGCGATTTCCTCTGCTGCTTCAGTCCCCCTCCTGAATGGGATGGCAATTCAAATTCTGGGTATGTTGACTGTCAAGCTTCACCTAAGTCAGGCTGCCCCCCTCCACCTCTGCTGTCTCCAAATTAAGAAGGTCAGCTTTGGATACCTTCTCTCATGTGGGAGCATGGATTCCTCCCAGGGAGTTTGACTAATTCCTTTAGGAGGCATTTCCGAGGTCATCATCCTGGAGGCATATACCATGGCTGCCAGATACAGATGACTGGAGAAGAGGTTCTATTAGGCTGACTCAGTGGAATTCCACAGATAGCTCTTCCTTCATCAACTCAAAATTCTGCCTCTTCTCCCATTCTCTCCATCTCTGCTTTTTCCAAAAGTCTCTGCAGTGAAAAATGACTCATGTGGCAGCTTTCTTCCTGTGCTCATTCTGAGCTGTGGCCTCGTACATTCTGGTTTACTAGTCAGTATGATTCTATTGTCTAGGATATTTTAAAATGGACCTTACTTCCATTGTCAGTGCTTTCTATGAATTCATTCTATTTTATGCACCACTATATAGCATAATGCCTAAGGCACTTGACTGCTAACCAGAAGACTGGCAGTTCAAACCCACCAGCCACTCCTCGGAAGGAAGGTTGGGCAATCCTACTTCCGTAGTGATACTGCCTCGGAAACCCAAGGAGGGGTCGCTATGAGTCAGGGCCAACTCGACGGCAAATAACAACAACAGCAAATAGTGCATATTAATGATGGTGCAGTTGGACAGTTGAAGAGCTCCACCCTCGAGGAAGGCAATAGAATGTACATTGCAAGAAAAGAATTTAAAAGCAATAGTAAAACCAACAGAAAGAAAGTCTGGTTCTTATTATCACCAACTTAAGTGATAAAATGCTCTCCTATCCCCAAATTATTTTTTTATCTAAGTTCTGTACAATTTCTACTTGTAGAGTGTTAATAAATATATTTGTTAGTTTAACATAAAACATTTTAAAATACTTATCTTCTAAGAAACACTGGATTTTACAAGAAGTTAATTTAGAAATCTCCCAGTTATACATTTGGTGCTAACCAAATGAACTCAGGTACATGTGTTCATTTGAAGGTTAAGTTTGTAAAGATTTAGAATCATTCAACATAACTTTCACACTATTTACATTTGGAATCCCTGGATTTAAACAATTAGATTTGAAGTAAATAATCACAATGCAATGCTTACAAAGATGAAGAAACAAAACTTGAGTTACTTCAATTATCTCCTTCAATGAGATCACTCTGAGTGATAGAGCAAACTGTAATTTTTTTAATGGTAAGTCCAAATTTCACTTTATACATGAAATATTTTATTTAATTAGAATAACATTTAAAATATTTTTATTAGAATAATATTTTACTAAATTAGAATAATATTTCTTCTTTATAAATTAAGTCTTTATTTTAAACTAGAATCTATTTTAATCAAGAAAATAATTATAATTGAAAGTAGTTTGTTGTAAAGAGGAAGAAAATATTAGAAAATGATTCATTCCAGGTATCAAATGCACTCTGCACAACACTATTTTATGTCATATCAGTGAGCTGAAGGGAAATAAAGTAGTCAATGCATGTGTTCAATTTACCATTTTGAACCAAAATTGTAGGTACCATGATGAAACAGAGGATTGGAGAGGTTAAATAACTTGTCTAAAGTAACATTAGTCAATAGTGAAATTTGTTTTCCACTCCATTACTTTTAGCCAAAATCATTTAGTGTGAATTGTTGGTTTTGTTAGCTCCTGTCAAGTTGTCGCCTACTCACGGAGACTCTATGTACAATGGAACAAAGTGCAGTCCTAATTTTGGACATGGTTTTCAGAAGTAGATTGCCAGGCCATTTTTCCTCTTCTGTCTTTGTCTGGAAACTCTTCTGAAACCTGTTCAGCATGATAGCAGCATACAAGCGAGCCTCTCCTGACAGACCAGTGCTGGCTGTACATGAAGCATGTTGATGAGGACTCAAATCTGGATATCCTGCTCGGGAGACAAGAATTCTACCACTGAACCACCCATGTTCCTAGTTCGTCAGCCTATAAAACATCTACTGGTAGCATAGTGCCTAAGGCACTTGACTGCTAACCAGAAGGCTGGTGGTTCAAATCCACCAGCCACTCCTCGGAAGGAAGGTTGGGCAATCTACTTCCATAGTGATGCTGCCTCGGAAACCCAAGGAGGAGTCACAATGAGTTGTGTCTGACTCAACAGCAAATAACAACAGCAACAACAAAACATATACACACTTCCAGTTTTAGCAGTCCTTCTAGACCCAGTTCAAGTCCCACTTCTCTGTTAGAACTTCTCAGAACTGCATTAGCCCAGACTCCTCTCAATTCTCAAACAGCTTATACTTCATCTAGCATTTTCCATGTTATGTCGTGTGTTTTGTCTTATGATTGAGCTGTAAACTCATATGGGTAGGAACCCAACCTTGTGGATTATTTTATCCCTTGTAGCACTGAGCCTGTTTACAATAGGTTCCTAGAAGTGGCTGCTTATGGACATGGTGCTCATGAGATTGCTGGGAAGGACTAGCCTTTAATGGTGACTTGCTTTGAAGGTGGATTTTTTTTTTTTTTAATGCATCTTATTGAAATATAATTTATATATTTACAGTGAAATACACAAGACTAAAGTAACATAAGTAACATGGGTCAATGCATTTTTTTTTTTTTTTTCTTTTTGGAAGTGTTCCCTCCCCACTCCCACCCCTGGTAACCAACAAAGAGTTTCCTTTCATATACACACCTTTCCTTGACTTTTTACAGTAATGAACTAATACTATATTTGTCCTTCTGTGACTGACTTATTTCACTCAGCATAATGTCCTCCAAGTTCATCCATGTTATGCAGTGTTTTGCAGATACTACATTAGTCTTTAATGTTGCGTAGTATTCTATTGTGCATATGTACCATAGTTTGGTCATCCATATCCTAGGTGATGGGCACCTAGGTTGTTTCCATCTTTTTGGTATTGTAAATAGTGCTGTGATGAGCATGAATTGCATACATCTGTTCTTGTCAGGCTCTCACTTCTTTAGGATATATACCTAGTAATGGGATGCCTGGGTCAAATGGTATTTCTAATTCCAGTTTTTTAAGGAATCACCATACTGCTTTCCACAGTGGTTGTATCACTTCACAGTCCCATCAGCAGTGTATGAGAGTCCAAATCTCTTCACATCCTTGCCAACACTTGTTATTTTCTGTCTTGTTGAACTTTGCTACTAGTGCTGGAGCAAGATGGTATCTCATTGTTTTGATTTGCATCTCTCTGATGGCTAATGATTGTGAGCACTTCTTCATGTGTTTGCTGGCCACCTGAATATCCTCTTTGGTGAAGTGTCTATTCATGTCTTCTGGCCATTTTTTAATTGGATTTTTAATCTTTTTGCTGTTGAGGTATTGGGGTTTTCTATAAATTTTACAGACAAGTCCCTTGTCAACTATGTAATTATCGACAAGTATGCATTTGTTGCTGTCATTTT
>NW_006921645.1:1403893-1405173 GCF_000298275.1 Orycteropus afer afer | reverse complement strand
TCTGTCTTCCATTAATTCAGTTCTACTCCTTTGCCCATTCAATGTGTTATGTATCTCTGAAAATGTAGTATTAGTCTTCTGGATTTCTGTCTGTAGATTTTGTATCATTTCTAGTTTTTCATTTATTTTGTCATTTTGTTCTTGTATTGTCTTTTGAAATCATTCTAGAGTTTTCTCTGTGTTTTCCTCAATTTTTTGAGTGTTTTCCTTGATGTCTCTCAATTTTTTGAAAGTACCTAAATATAATTATTTTGAATTCCTTATCAGGGAGTTACAATGCTTTATCTTCCTCAGGGATGTGTTTTGAGTCTGTATCCTAGTCCCTTGTTTCTCCTGCTTTATCTTGCTTCTTTGCATGGAATATGATGCTCTGTTGTCTCCGAGGCATTGAGATGTTTTTGTTTATAATTAATTGGTGATTGTATGTTAGAGTGACTTGCCCATGATTTTCACTTTTTTTTTTATGTTATCTACAAAAGCAGGGTACTGTGTTCCTCTATTTGTGAGTTGGCAGCATTTATACACTCACCACCTGTCTCCTTTCCCATTGTATGCCTCATGTATGTCCCTGCATTCCTTGGCAAATGGAGCCTATTCTTAGGTCCCTGGAATCTGAATGAGAATGCTGTCACTTTAAAATCCAAAGTATCTACTCCTTGTAAATATTCAAAATGACTGCTCCCTCAGTCACTTTATATATCCAAAATACCTGCTACTTATAAACAATTAAAATGGCTGCACCCTCCAGACAGCAAAAAGTCCACAACTCAGGTTTTCTCCCTCCTTGCTGTTTCCCTTCCTAGTCATAGGATTCATCCCTACAACCCTACTTGACCAAGGCTGATTTTTAGGTCAATTCTCAGGTCCCAACACCACTTGGAAATATTTAGCCTGTTAGTGTGTTCAGAGTAGCTGACAGTCCACAGCTCCATCTGTCTCTATATTCACTGTTTTCACTCAGGTTTTTCCACTAGTTGGGCCTAATCCACTTCTATATAGTTACTTTTAAAGCTCAGGGCTCTAGGATTGTCTTCTATATCTCTGTCAATTGGTTTCCCTTTTCTTTGTTGAAGAGGGTCTGTGTAGATTTTCTGCCTATTCTGCCACCTTACCGGAAGTCTCTGAAGGTGGATTTATTATTATTATTATTATTAATTGTGATTTGGGTGAAGATTTACAGAGAAAATTCACTTTCCATACAGCAGTTCACATATACTTTGTCTCATGTCATTGACCACAGTTTACCACAATGCAACAGCTCCCCTCCCACTTCCTCCCCA
>NW_006921645.1:1400841-1403187 GCF_000298275.1 Orycteropus afer afer | reverse complement strand
TCACATAAACTTATAGGACCATTGTCTGCCAACCCTATATATGATCTTGGATACACTCCCCATTTCATAGACATACCTAATCATTTAGCCTGTCCACCTATCTATCCATCCATATACCCCTGTTTGCCTTCACTGTTAACTCAGTACTGTATATGTAAAAGGGTTCATATTTGTTTTCTCTACTTCCCATGTACCTCTCTATGTCTTTCTCATCTTCAATGCTGCCATATTGGTCACTCACATTTGGTACATTGCCCTTCTCTTCACCCGAATCAATATTTATCTCTATCTATCTAACAGCGTTCCCTTCCCTCCCCTCCCACCACTGGTAACCAACAAAGAAAATTTCCTTCAATAGATAAACCTTTCCTTAACTTAAGGTGGATATTTTTAAATGGCCAATTCATTATAAGTGAACTCTGAAATCTAAAGTTCTTCTTTCTTAGGCAAAAGTAAAATATTATAGGACCATGAGTTTTCCTGCTAGCTTGTTTTACACAATGACTTTAATGGACTTTTCAAAAGTATGGGTACAGACATGTCCTGAGCAATGACAAGGTCACTAGAATGCATATTCTTCAATTTTGACCCCTTGTGTGTCAGAATATAACTATGCTCCATGGAATTTTCAGTGACTGATTTTTTGGAAGTAGATCACCAGGACTTACTTCTGAGGCATCTCTAGATGGACTCCAGCCTCCAACCTTTTGGTTAGCAATAGAGTGCCTTAATTGTTTGTACCATGCAGGGACTCCTTAACAAACATAAATACTAGATATTTAAGAATGATAAGTTTTAATAAATTAAAGGGAGATACAATCTCAAGTAAAGAAACAAAAATCAAACCCATTGCCATCAAGTCAATTCCAACTCTTAGTGACCCTATAAGACACAGTAGAACTGCCCATAGGATTTCCAAGGCTATAATCTTTGTGTAAGAAGACTGGCACATCTTTCTCCCATGGAGCAGCTGATGGATTTGAACTACTGACCTTTTGGTAGTCTCAATGGAGAGAAGCAAATATACTTTTGTAACTCATTAGCTTAAGAGGTATTTTTGGCTAAAATACAAATATATTGCAGAGAGTTTTAAATCCATCCCTAGATAACAGACATATCATGGATTATTGGGGGGGCACAGAGTGATTGGGCACTTCTCTGACCTCTGAAGTTGGTGTCGAATGTGACATCCTGACCCTACAAGACTCACTCTTGGGGTCATCAATAAAGCAGTCCCCTGGACTAAGGGACTGGCCCTGGGGCACAATGCTGATATTCTCATGTTTCATCTTACTAGGCTAAATATTAACTTTCAGCCTGGAGTGTCTGTCACCAGGTCATCTGTCTTGGTAAAATGCTGTTGGAGTCTCAGCATTCTGATGAGGCAATGAATTTTCCCTGCTGACAGTGAGAATATCCACACCAAGGTGCCATAGAGATTTCTGCTTCCCACAATGTTTATGACAGTAAATTAAGCTATGGAGTACACCAAAGATTGCTTACATAACCCCTGATACCTTGAATATTTGTCAGTCCCACTACATGGACTATGACTTTAAATGTTTAAAATATAAGGCTACAGATTATATATATAATTATTTGCATATATAATATATATATGTAATTATTTGAGTGCTTTATGAGAACTTACACTGGTTTATTTGAATGTTTCTCTTGTATCTCTTTTTTTTTTTTTTCCTATTTTCCTTTGATCCTTTCATTCTCTTTTCATTTTTTCTCTTGGTCCTTTGTTAGTTCTAATTCCATATACAAACTGAGTAGACTCAGATTTTCCTTCAAGCTTATCATTGCATCTCTTTGCTTCCTTACATAATCCTTTTTTCAAGAAGCTGACTATGCAAACTAATCATGTATATAAACCAAAACCAAACTCCCTGCCATTGAGTCGATTCTGACTCATAGCAACCCCCTTTGGGTTTCCAAGGTGGCATATCTTTACAGAAGTAGATTGCCTAGTTTTCCTTCTTCAGAGCAGCTGGTGGGTTTGTACCCCAACCTTCTGGTTAGCAGTCAAATGCCTTAGGCACTACGCCATCAGAGCTCTTAATCATGTATATAGGTTATTTCTAATTCTTTATATTCCACCCTATCTTTTTATTCTCTTTGCCATGTGTCCTTCAGCTCAGTTATATGCCTACAATTAACTTATAAAATCAGGCTTTAGCAGAAAGTCTTGTTTTATAAAAGCTAATTGAAAAATACAAGGAGAAATTGTTCCATACAACTATTTCATGTCCCTGTTTAGTGTTATTCTAATCAAAGTAAAAGATTTATGGAAACATTCATTTATCACATATATTTCTCAAAGCATCATTGGGACTTGAG
>NW_006921645.1:1381402-1383440 GCF_000298275.1 Orycteropus afer afer | reverse complement strand
TATCTTCTGTGTCTGTGTTAATTGGTTTCCCTTTTCTTTGTTGAAGAGGGTCTGTGCAATCCTTCTGCCTAGTCCGCCATCTTGCCCCACCTCATAGCATGATCTTTTGAGTTGCCCTCATTGGAGGTAAATCTTTATCCTTTGACTTGGGAATCTGAATTTTTTCAATGACCAAAGTTATCTGGTTTAGATTAAATAAATCTGGTGATAAAAGTAGTTCTTACACATTTAGACAGTTCTAACCTTTGTACGGGAGCTCTGGTAGCATAGTGGCTAAGGCACTTGACTGCTAACCAGAAGGCTGGTGGTTCAAACCCACCAGCCACTGCTCAGAAGGAAGATGAGGCAATCTACTTCCCTAGTGATACTGCCTTGGAAACCCAAGGAGGGGTTGCTATGAGTTGAATCTACTCATTGGCAGTGAGTTTGGCTTTTTTTGGTTTGACTTTTATACAATTCTTACTTCTATCAAGCTAAAATCTGTTTTCTTACACATTTCATGTGTTTGGTTTACTTAGGTAGTGACTTTGTTGTCAAAACTGGAAAAAGAATCACTGATACAGAGTTAATGGCACAGAAACATTTTTAGAATAAATGTTTGATCCAGAGGGAAATTTTGATTCCTTGGCTATAAAAATTCATGATATATATTTTTATGGCTTTTAATAGGTCAAGACTAAATAACATATTGCTAAATTTTATGTTTAATGGTCACTACTAGTGATTGTTTTTAATGGAGTAGATGAAATAGAAAATAGTAGAATCATACATAATAGAATAAGATTCTAGTTCTCCTTGTTGTTGTTGTTATGTGCCGTCGAGTTGGCCCCGACTCATAGGGGACCCCTCCTTGGGTTTCCGAGGCAGTATCACTACGGAAGTAGGATTGCCCAACCTTCCTTCCGAGGAGTGGCTGGTGGGTTTGAACCGCCAGCCGACTGGTTAGCAGGCAAGTGTCTTAGCCCCTATGCTACCTTTTACATAAATAAACCACAAGATAAATTTGCTCCTACTTTCTAATAAGAAAAAGCTGAATAATCAACAAAATAACATTTTAAAAAATTACAATAGTGTTGAGTCACAAGGCAATGAGGTGAACTAAATTCCAAAAGTGACAAGTCATTCCAAGAGAGACAAAACACTCAAAGCTGAATATCCTGAATATCTTCTTTGGTGAAGTGTCTATTCATGTCTTCTGCCCATTTTTCAATTGAATTGTTAATTCCTTTCATGTTGAGAATTGGAGTTTCCTACAAACCCACCAGCCACTCCTCAGAAGGAAGGTTGGGCAATCCTACTTCCGTAGTGATACTGCCTCAGAAACCCAAGGAGAGGTTGCTATGAGTCGGGGCCGACTTGACGGCATATAACAACAAAAACAACAACATAAATCTTAGAGATAAGCCCCTTGCCAAATATGTAATTACTAGCAAATGTGAATTTGTTGCTGTCATTTTTGTTTTGTGATTTTTTGTGGTGTTGATTTCTTTGATCCATATGATTTTCTATGCTGAGTTCATTTTGTTTATGAATTATGTTGTCACTTCCTTTGTTGCTATTGTTTTAGCATTTGCTAAATATTTTTGCTGGTCCTCTTTTTTATTTTGATGTGAAAGTTTATCATTTTTCTTTGAGGTTACGCTATGACTTATAGTTTTCTTCCCAAGTTTGGAACCGTCCATTCTATCTTATAGTTGTTTTGACATCCCTACCATCTAGAAGTTCTGTAATGACACAGTTTTTTCCCTCTTTTTGGTTTGTAGTTTTCCTCATTTGTCAATTGATGTCTCTGGTGCCCTGTTTACAATCATGTAGGCTTATTTACTTTGGATACTTCCATAGCTGGGTTGGTTTCTGGGTTATATCATCATGTGCATTAATGATCAGTTGTTGTTGGCTGTTGTTGCTTCTCTGTCCAAAGGACTCTTCTTGGCATCACTTGTAAGGTTGTTTTAGTTTTAACAAATTTCCTTAAATTCTGCTTATCTGGAAATCTCCTAATTTCACCATCATATTTGAAGGACAGTTTTGCTGGGTA
>NW_006921645.1:1374414-1380541 GCF_000298275.1 Orycteropus afer afer | reverse complement strand
TATATTTAATTGGTGATTGTATGTTGGAGTGAGATGCCCATGATTTTTGTTTTCTTTGTATGTTATCTACACAAGCAGGGTACTGTGCTGTGCTGCTCTATTCACTAGTCAACAGCACTTGTACACTCACCACCTGTCTCCTTTTCTGTTGTCAGCCTTTTGTATGTCTCTGATGACCTTGGCAAATAGAGCCTATTCTTAAGTCCCTGGAATCTGAATGAGAATGTTATCACTTTAAAATCCAAAATGGTGCCACTTGTAAAGATTCAAAATGGCTGCACCCTCATTCACTTTAAATATCAAAAATGTCTGCCACTTGTAAATATTCAAAATGGCTGCACTCTTGGTCACTTTAAATATCCAAAATGGCCACCTCTTGTAAACATTCAAATGGCTGCACCCTCGATCCCTTTAAATATCAAAAATGGATGCTGCAAGTAAACCATCAAAATGGCTGCACACTCTGAGCAGCAGAAAGTCAACAGCTCAGGTTGCCTCTCTCCTTGCTGTTTCCCTTCCTAGTCATAGGCCACCAGCACAGTCATCCCTCCAGCTCTTGGTGACCAGGGCTGATCTTTAAGTCAATTCTGAGGTCCCAACACCACTTGGAAATATTTAGGCTGTTGGTCCCGTCAGAGTAGCTGACAGTCCGCACCTTCAACTGTCTCTTTATTCACTGTTTTCGTTCAGGTTTTTCCACTAGTTGATGCTTAATCCACTTCTGTATAGTTCCTTTCAAAGCTCAGGGCTCTAGGATTATCTTCTGTATCTCTGTCAATTGATTTTTCTTTTCTTTGTTGGAAAGGGTCTGTGTCGCTTATCTGCCTGTTCCTCCGTCTTACCAGAAGTCCTCTCCCTTCTTCTTTATATAAGACATCAAAAGAAGCTGTCAACTCCCAATCACCTTAAATTCCTGGCTGAGGAGCTCTAAGCAAGGTCTTAAAGAGTCTGAATGGTTTCTTCTTGCTGCTTATCTTAAAATGAGAGGTGAAAGAGACGGACTTAAAAATGAACAGTGCAAAATGCAAACAAAATTTAAAGATTTGGAATAGTCTGTTGTATAAAGTAAGGACTCATGTCCTAGGATGTTCACCAAGGATATGGCTACACATTCTTTTGTTAAAGAAATTAAGTATGTGATTGATGAATCTAACCAACTACCACAGCAGGAAGCCCATCAGCTTACACTGAGGGGGATAGAGAAAGAAGGAAATTAAAGAATGCTGTCTGCCACTTGGAATTCACAGCAGGGAAACAGGCCACATCTGTTGTCCTCCAAGAAAAGAAAAAGACCATCCCTGAAACAAACCAGAGATTAGAACTATTGAAAGGCACGTGGGAAGCAGAGCTGCCTCTGTCTCAAAGGGAGGAGACTCAGACTCTGGGGCATCAAAGGGAAGAGCTACAGCCTACTAGTTTTCAAAGAGTTGGATTATCACCAACTCAGGTCCAGACTGTGAGACTATCATTCAGTTTGGCCAAAAATATGTGGTAGTTACCCAAAGCTGAAGGGGCAGGGCTGCCATGCCCAAGAAGCCAAAGAATGGAGCCCAGTGGGGTCACCACTCAGATGGACTAAGAGAATGGGGCCACCCAAAGCTAAGGTCTTAAGAATTGATGGAATGACCTTTGAAATGTTCCAACAAATGGATGCCACACTGGAGGCACTCACTCATATATGCTAAGAAATTTGGAAGACAGCTACCTGACCAACTGATTGGAAGAGATCCATCTTTGTACCCATTCCAAAGAAAGGTGATCCCAAAGAATGTGGAAATTATCAAACAATATTATTAACATCACATGTAAGTAAAATCTTGCTGAAGATAATTAAAAAATGGTTGCAGGAGTATATTGACAGAGAACTGTCAGAAATGCAAGCTGGATTCAAAAGAGGATGTGGAACAACAGATATCATTGCTAAAGTCAGATGGATCTTGGCTCAAAGAAAAGAATACCAGAAAGATATATACTTGTGTTTTATTGACTATGCAAAAAATATTCAATTGTGTGAATCATAACAAATTATGGATAACATTGAGGAGAATGGGAATTCCAGAACACTTAATTGTGTTCATGAGGAACCTATACATAGACCAGGAGATACTGTCATTTGAACAGAACAAGGGGATACTGCATGGTTTATAATAAGGAAGGGAGTATATCAGGATGATATCCTTTCACTGTACTTATTCAACCTGTATGTTGAACAAATAATCTGAGAAGCTGGTATCAGGATTGGAGGAAGACTCTTTAACAACTGGTGATATGCAGATGACACAACTTTGCTTTTTGAAAGTGAGGATGACTTGAAGCACTTACTGATGAAGATTAAAGACTACAGTCTGCAGTATGGATTACACCTCAACATAAGAAAAATGAAAACCCTCACAACTGGACCGATAAGCAGCATCATGATTAATGGAGAAAAGATTGAAGTTGTCAAAGATTTCATATTACTTGGTTGCACAATCAGTACCAATGGAAGCATAAGTCAAGACATCAGACGATATATTGCGCTGGGCAAATCTGCTGCAAAAGACCTGTTTAAAGTGCTGAAGAGCAAAGATATCTCCTTGAAGACTAAGATGTGCCTAATCCAAGTCATATTATTTTCAATCACCTCATATGCATGTGAGAGCTGGACAATGAATAAGGTACACTGAAGAAGAGTTGATGCTTTTGAGTTGTGATGTTGCCAAAGAATACTGAAAGTACCATGGGCTGCCAGAAAAACTAAAAAATATGTCCTGGAATAAGTGCAGTTGAAATGCTTCTTGGAATTGAGAATGCCCATACATCATCTTATCTACTTTGGTCATGTTGTGAGAAGGGACCATGTCCTGGAAAAGGATATCATGCTTGGTGAAGTGGAGAGATAATGAAAAAGGGGAAGGCCCTCAATGAGATGGACTGACCCAGTGGCTTCAACGATGGGCTCAGATGTAGCAAGGAGTGTGAGGCCAGCACAGGACCAAGCAATGTTTCATTTTGTTGTACGTAGGGTTACTATGAGTTGGAGCCAACTCGACGGCACCTAGCAACAACAACAACAACAACAACAAAGCTAAGGGAGTAGAGTTGCCATCCCAGTGGGTCTGGAAGTCAGAGCTAAAGCTCAAGGCTGAGAGCCCCTCCCACAGAATGCAGAAGGTATGGCTAATACCCAGATTCTCAAGGGTGGGGTCATTACCTAGGTGATCTTAGAGAAGAGAGGACTATTTTCAAGACTTGAGAGCTGCTGGATTTGGAATTGCTTGATGTTTGTTATCCTTTCTTTCCCTCCAATTTCTCACATTTGTAATGGAAATGTCTACCTGAGCCTTTTCCACAGTTGCACTTTGGAAACAGATAACTTATCGTCTAGATTTCACAGGATCACAGATGAAAAGGGCTTTTGTCCAAGGATAGAATATGCCTAAAGTCTCACCATATTGATTTAGCGGATTTGGAAGATGAAATTTTAGACTTTTAGTGGATTTAAGACTTTGGAAGTATGTGATGGGGGTGAATAAGTTTTCCATGTAACAAGGACATGAATTTTTGGGGGCCAAAGGGTGGAATGTTATGGATTGAATTGTGTCTCAAAAAATATGTGTTGTAAATGTTAAACTCTATACTTGCGGTGAGGAGCTCTGGTAGCGCAGTGCCTAAGGCACTTGACTGCTAACCAGAAGTCTGGTAGTCCAAACCCACTAGCCACTCCTCAGAAGGAAGATGGAGCAATCTACTTCCGTAGTGATACTGCCTCAGAAACCCAAGGAGGAGTCACTATGAGTTGAATCTGACTCTATGGCACCTAACAAGAACAACAACAACAACATACTTGTGGTTATAATCACGTCTAGGAATGGATTATCTTTGTTATGTCTGTGAGGTGTGATTAGTGTAGAGTGTGTCTACAGTTGATCTCTTTTGATATATAAAAGAGATTAAACAAGAAATTGAGCCACCAGAGATGGGGGAAGAGAATTGCCAAGCTATAGGAAGATTGCCCAGAAGCTCAAAAGAGACAGAAATCTTCCTCCAGAGCAGACATAGAGAGAAAGCCCTCCCCTAGAGTTGGCCTCTGCATCTCAACTTCTAGCCTAAACTGTGAGAGAATAAATTTCAGTTTCTTAAAGCCACCCACTTGTGTTATTTCTGTTGTAGCAATACTAGATAACTAAGAAAAGAAGAAAACACCCAACACTTTTTATGAATTCTTATAGGCTAAGCATGTGCTAATATGACAGCTTAGAATAAGTGAGAACCTCAAATACAAAGGGAATCTACACTCACAAGCTCTTCTCTACTGGTCTCTGTTAGATGCAGATTGGGGGCAGAGCAAGAGATAGGGCAGTACCTTTCAGTAGTACAGGTGTCCAGAGATTAGCAGCTACTGGTACAAGGTAATGAAACACATCTAATTTCCTGAAATCCTTCTCTCATACTTAAGGAAAACCTTTAAGTGGCTGGAGAAGGGTTTGGAACCCTCTCAAATCCAAGATTCTACTCTGATATAAAGAATAAATCTTCCACAGAGAGAAAGGCAAGTAACTCTACCACCCAAGGACCACCTTCCCCTGCCCCCACAGACACAAGGCAGAGTTTGATTGTCATGGTGGAGATAAAGGTAGGGGTGCTGTAAAAATTCAATCCCAAGGCCCTAGTGCACAAGCCTTGTCTAAGACTAAGGCTGGATCAGGAGGAATAAGAACCTTCAATCCTCACGTCTTCATGATGAATACAGGACCAAGTAACAAGTAAGAACTGTCTATTGCTCGTGTTGAGGCAAGAGCATGGAAAGAGATCACCTGTGGTACAGAGTGTGCAGAGACTGCTGAAACATAAAGGTGGAACAAGAACATGGAGGAAAAGCCCTCCAGCACTCCAGAACCCACACCAAGTACAAGGTAACAACAGCTCTACTCTGAAAGCAATTTGAGTCTATAGTGCATTGGATCCACTGAAGAAAAAAACAACAACAATAAAATAAGGGCATCAAGTTAATTCTGACTTATAGCAACCCTGTAGGGCAGATTATACTGCCCATAGCCTTTCCAAGGCTGTACATCTTTACAGAGGCAGACTGCTTCATCTTTCTTCCATGGAACAGCTGGTGGATTCAAACTGCCAACCTTTTGGTTAGCAACAAAGTGCTTTAAACATTGTCCCACCAGCTCTTTAGTACACTGGAAGTAATTATAATAATAAAACCCAAATGTAGATCAATTAAATTGAATCAACCTCCCACACTAACACCTGACAGAAGAGAAAAAATGTCTATTTCTGTGTATAATATTTGTAGCTCAGGCTACATAATGTTCAGCATTCAATAAAGAAATTATAAATCCCATTCCTCTCGCCACCCCCCCACAAAAAAAATACCAAAAGTTGAGGTAAAGCAGTTGACAGAAATGGCCTAGAGGTTGAAACTATCAAACTGATACTTTAAAATAACTATGATTAATATATCACCGGATCTGGTAAAGAAAGTGGATAACATGTAATAGTAGTTTGAGAATTTCAATGAAATTGAAATTCAAGAGCTGAAGAAAGAATCACTGAAATTAAAGGTAGGTCAATAGAAATGATTTAGGTTGAAACACAAAGGAGAAAATTAGAAGGGTAGGGGGGAAGACCAAAGCATCCAATAATTGTGTAATTGGAGTCCCTGAAGAAGAAAGCAATGGAGAATAAGCAGGGGGGAAAAAATGAAGAGATCAGGGACAAAACTTTTCCAAAATTAACGAAATATAACAAAAGAAAGTTAAAAAATGTTTAGAAAACTCCCAAACATAATTAATACCACCCTAAACACACATAGATACACTATATTTAAACTGCTGCAAACCAAAGATGAAAGGAACATCTTGAAGGAGACTGAGAAAGAAGAAATGGAAAGAAAAAATGGAGATGTGTGGTATAACTAAGTCAATAGTGGAGATAAAATGAACACAAGAATACTCAATCCCAAAGAAGGAAGGAAAAGAGAAAAATCTATCAAGAACATATGAGACAAATAGAAAATAAGATACTAAATTTATACCCAATGTTGTTGTTGTTGTTGTTGTTAAGTGCCGTCGAGTCATTTCCAACTCATAGCGACCCCATGCACAGCAGAACGAAACACTGCCCGATCCCG
>NW_006921645.1:1365655-1371114 GCF_000298275.1 Orycteropus afer afer | reverse complement strand
GCCTGCTTCTTTGGGCATCCCTGAATTTCCCCTCCTCACCTAATCCCTTCGGCTGATTGCTCTTCTCTTTGGCTCCCTGGGTTTTACCCCTTTCTCCTGCTCTTCCCGCCTGCTACTCTGTGCTACACCCATGCTTACCTTGCTCCCGGAGACCCAGTCCCTCTCAGGAGGGTAACAAGGGAAAGTGTTCAGTGCAGATCAGTGAGTAAGCACCAGCTCGCCTGTGCTTACCTTGCTCCTGGAGACCCGGTCCCTCTCAGGAGGGTAACAAGGGAGCCATCTGAGCACTAGTGACTGGGTTTTACCCCTTTTTCCTGCTCCTCCGGCCTGCTACTCTGTGCTACGCCCCTGCTTACCTTGCTCCCGGAGACCTAGTCCCTCTCGGGAGGGTAACAAGGGAAAGTGTTCAGTGCAGATCAGTGAGTAGGCACCAGCCCGCCCGTGCTTACCTTGCTTCCGGAGACCCGGTCCCTCTCGGGATGGTAGCAAGGGAGCCATCTGAGCACTAGTGACCCAATGGTATCAATAATTACTTTTAATTCAACACTCCAATGAAAAGACTTTAATTCAACACTCCAATGAAAATTCTGCTATGAGTCAGAATTGACTCAATAGGAACTGGATTGTCAAATTGGATAAAAAAAGAAAGACAAAACTATATGTTATTTATAAGAAATTCACTTTATAAATAGACATATAGACATCAACTGGCTAGGAGTATAATTATGGGACAAGATAAACAATAAAAACACTAAGTAAATGAAGCTGTAGTAGCTATATTAATATCAGATAAAAATCAGCTTCAAAAAGATGTTATATAATGTTATGGATTGAAGAGTGTCCCCCCAAAATATATGTTGGAATCCTAACTCCTGTATTTGTGGATGTAATCTGGTTTGGAAATAGAGCCTTCTTTGTTCTATTAAGAGTTCATATCCATATCAGGTGTATCCTAAACCTAAGTACTTCTGAGTTATAAGGAGCAGTATAGTCACAGAGACAAGAAAGCACAAATGAGGAAAAGACAGATTTCACATGATAATTGCAAATGAACTGAGGAAACCCGGAGCTACAGAAGCTGAGACAATGATAATCCCCCAGAGCTGACACAGAGTCTTTCCCTGGAGCCAAGGCCCTGAATTCAGACCTCTCTTCTTGTTGTTAGGTGGCATCAAGTCATCTCTGACTCATAGCAACTTCCTGTGCATCAGAACAAAACACTGCCCGGTCTGTGCCAGCCCCATGATCTTTGCTATACCTGAGACCATCATTGCAGCCACTGTGTCAATCCATCTTGTTGAGGGCCTTCCCCTTTTCCATTGGCCCTCCACTTTGCCAAGCATGATATCCTTCTCCAGGGAATGGTCCCTTCTTACAACATGGCCAAAGTAGGTCTGGCCATTCTCACTTCCAAGGAGCATTCTAGCTGCACTTCTTCCAGGACAGATTTGTTAGATCTTTTAGCATACCATGGTACTTCAGCATTCTTCACCAACACCAAGACTCAAAAGCATGGACTCTTCGGTCTTCCTTTTTCATTCTCCAGCTCTCACATGCATATGAGGCAATTGAAAATACCATGGCTTGTGTCCAGTGCACCTTTGTCTTCAAGGAAACATTGTTGCTCTTCAGCACTTGAAAGAGGTCCTTTGAAGCAGATTCACCAATGTTATATACAACGTTTGATATCTTGACATTGCTTCCATTGGTGTTGATTGTAGAACCAAGTAATATGAAGTCTTTGAGAAATTCAATATTTTCTCCATTTATCATGATGCTGCTTATTAGTTCCGTTGTGAGAATTTTTGTTTTCTTTATATTGAGGTGTAATCCATACTGCAGACTGTATTCTTCAATTTTTGTCAGTAAGTGCTTCAAGTCATCCTCATTTTCAGCAAATAAGGTTGCATTGTCTGCGAAACACAGGTTGTTAATGAGTCTTCCTCCAATCTTGATGCTACATTTTTCTTTGTGTAGTCCAGCTTCTTGGATTATTTGTATACAGATTGAATATGTATGATGAAAGGATACAACTCTGACACACTCCCAGCTTGATTTTAAACCATGCAGTGTCCCCTTGTTCTGTTTGAACAACAGTGTCCTGGTCTAGTTACGGGTTCTTCATGAGCACAATTAAGTATCTGGTAGCACAGAACCCAAGGCACTTGACTGCTAACCAGAAGGCTGGTGGTTCAAACCCACCAGCCACTCCTCCAAAGGAAGTTTGGGCAATCTACTTCCATAGTGATACTGCCTCAGCAACCCAAGGAGGGGTCACTATGAGTCGGGTCCAACTAAATGGCACATAACAACAACAACAGAATTCCCATTCTTCTCAATGTTATCCATAATTTGTTATGATACACACAATCAACACTTTTGCATAGTCGATAAAACACTAGTAAACATCTTTCTGGTATTCTTTGTTTTGTGCCAAAATCCATCTAACATCAGCAATGATAACCCTTGTTCCATGTCCTCTTCTGCATCCAGCTTACATTTCTAGTTCTCTGTCAATATGCTGCTGCAACTGTTTTTGAATTATGTTCAGTAAGATTTTACTTGATTCAATATTAATGATAATGTTCAATAATTTCCACATTCTGTGGGATCACCTTTCTTTGGAATGGGTACAAATTTGGATCTTTTCCAGTCAGTTGTGCAGGTAGTTGTCTTCCAAATCTCTTGGCATGCCAAGTGAGTGCCTCTAGTGTGGCATCCATTTATTGAAACATCTCCATGGGTATTCTGTCAGTTCCTGGAGTCTTGTTTTTTGCCACTTCCCTCACTGCAGCTTTGAATTCTTCCTTCAATACCATTGGTTTTTGATTATATGCTACCTGCTGAAGTGGATGAACATCAACCAATTCTTTTTGGTACAGTGACTCTGTGAATTCCTTCCATCTTCCTTGGATGTTTCCTGCATCATTCAATATATTGTGTATAGACTATTTCAATATTGCAACTTGAGGCTTAAATTTCCTCTTCAATTCTTTCAGCTTGAGAAATGCCAAGAGTGTTCTTCCCTTTTACCTTTCCAACTCCAGGTCTTTGCACATTTCATTATAATAATTGACTTTGTCTTATCCAGCTGCTCTTTGAAATTTTCTGTTTAGCTCTTTTGTCTTGTCATTTCTTCCATTTGCTTTAGTTAATCTCCACTCAAGGGCAAGTTTCACAGTCTCTTCTGACATCCATTTTGGTCTTTTCTTCCTTTCCTGTCTTTTTAATGACCTTTTGCTTTCTTCATGGATGAAGTTCTTGATGCCATCCCACAATTCTTCTGGTTTTCTGTCATTGATGTTCAGTGCATCAAATCTATTCTTTAGGTGGTCTCTAAATTCAGGAGGGATATAATCAAGGTCATATTTTGGCTCTCATGGACTTGTTTTAAATGTCTTCAACTTGAACTTGAAGTTACAAATGAGCAGTTGATGGTCTGTTCCACAGTCAGCTCCTGGCCTTGTTTTGGCTGAAGATATTGAGCTTTTCCATCACCTCTTGCCACAGATGTAGTCATTCTGATTGCTGTGTACTCCATATGATGAAGTCCATGTGTATAGCTGCCGTTGTGTTGTTGAAAAAGGTATTTGCAATGAATAAGTCGTTGGTCTTACAAAATTCTATCCTGCAATCTCCAGCATTATGTCTATCTCCAAGGCCAAATTTTCTGACTACCGGTGACTCTTCTTTGTTTCCAACTTTTGCATTCCACTCACCAGTGATAATCATCACATCTTGATTGCATGTTTGGTCAAAACTCTAGCCTCCTGGAATGTGGGAAAATAAATTTCCTTTTCCTAAAGCCACCTTCTTGTGTTATTTCTGTTTCAGCATCACCAGGAAATGAAGATACATAATAATGAAGACATTACATTTTGTAAAGAAGATTGAATGGTACAAGCAGTTTGTCCTCAGCAACTAATCTAAAAGTTGATTGTTTGAATCCACCCAGCAGCTTGCAGAAGAAAGGCCTAGAGAATGGCTTCCTTAAAGATTAAAGCCAAAACATCGGTATGGAGCAGTTCTACTTTGTAACACATAGGATAGTCATGAGTCAGAATCGACTCAATGACAAGGTTTTTCTTTTGTTTTTGTTATGCACTTAAGAGTAAACTTTGATATATGTGAGACAAAAACTTGTAGAACTGAATGGAGAAACAGAAAAATCCACATTTACAGTTGAATATTTCAATATTTCTCACTCAGTAATTGATAGAAGAATTTGGCAAAAAATTAATAAGGGTATAAAAACCTGAACTACACAATTAAGCAGCTTGAGCAAGTTGCTGTTTATAGAACACACCGCTCACTAGTAACAGAATACACATTTTTTTTCAAGTGCACATGGAACATTCATTAAGATGTATCACATTCTTGGTCATAAAACAAACTCAGTAAATCTCAAAAAATTGAAATTATGCAAAATGTGTTCTTTGGTTCAATTTAATTAAGCTAGAATCAACAACAGAAAAATATGTGGAAAATACTCAAATATTTCAAAATTAACCAATAGATACTTAAACAACCCATGTGCTGAAATCGTGAGGCAAAACAGAAAATATTTCTATTAAATGAATATAATAAGACAATACATAAATATTTTTGTGATGCAGTTATGGCAGTACTTAGAGGGAAATGTATAGAATTAGAATGTTGTTGTTGTTATGTGCCATCAAGTCGTACTTGACTCATAGCAACCCCTCCTTGTGTTTCTGAGGCAGTATCACTACAGAGATAGATTGCCCAACCTTCCTTCTGAGGAGTGGCTGGTGGGTTTGAACCCCCAGCTTTCTGGTCAGCAGTCAAGTGCATTAGGCACTATGCAACCAGAACTCCTTAGAATTAGAATAGAATAAGATAAAATTTGAATGCATTGCAAGTATTCTAAATAAAAACTGCACAAATTGCAGATAATACCTTGGTTAATTGCTATGAGCCTTATGGAAGATTCATTTGCTTGAAGGAGGTGTCATAGATAACATTGCATACAAATGAGTTTTTCATCTTTTGCTTACTGTTTTCTTATTTGATGTTGTGATATGAGATGGCCAAACTAGCAAGCACAGTTTAGTTATTTTTATTATTATAACCAGTGGCTTTGAAGAAAAATGAGGTATTTATTTTCTCTGACTTCAGTCAGCAAAAATGTAGAGACTTTCAATCAAATTTCACTGATGACCTTTCAGTGCATATTTTAGAGGAGAAAGTTTAGAATGTGGCATTTTCTTAGTTTGTAGCAATTGTAACATTTAATTATAACTAGTACAGATAGTAGGAGCTCTGGTAGCATAGTGCCTAAGGCACTTGACTGCTAACCGGAAGGCTGGCGGTTCAAACCCACTAGCCACTCCTCGGAAGGAAGGTTGTGCAATCCTACTTCCGTAGTGATACTGCCTCGGAAACCCAAGGAGGGGTCGCTATGAGTCGGGGCCGACTCGACGGCAAACAACAACAAC
>NW_006921645.1:1359032-1365325 GCF_000298275.1 Orycteropus afer afer | reverse complement strand
ATAATGTATACAATGTACTTAGAAATACAGTATTCCAAAATTGTGGATAAGATCCTCAAATATTTTCATTGGAAAAAAAGTGAGAGATTTATCGCATCAATTTCTTCAACATTCGCAACTATTAATGAATCAATCCTTATGGTTGTCATATTTAATAGTCTATAGTAAAAGTGAGGGGAGCCCTGGTGGTGCAATAGGTAAGTGCTCAACTGCTAACCCCAAGGTCAATGGTCTGAACCCACCAGTTGTTTTACAGGAGAAAGATGTGGCAGTCTCCTTCCATAGATTTATAGTTTCAGAAACCCCATGGGACAGTTCTACCTTGTCCTGTAGAGTTGTTATGAGTCTTAATTGACTCAATGCCAATGAGTTTTGATTTCAGTTTATCAAAATGGTATATAAAGAGAAAATTTTTCATGTGCCACGTGTCATCCCTTGGTATCCATGGGGATTGGTTCCAGGACTCTGGTGGATACCAAAATCCTATCAAAATTTGCCCATGAGTGCCTCATATAAAATGGCATAGAATTTGTGTACCCACATCCTCCTGTATACTTTAAATGATCTCTAGAATACTTATAATCCCTAATGCAATGTGAGTGCTATCAAATAGCACTTTACACTCCCTCTTAGCCTTTAAAGGATTTCTTTGACCACTTAATTGCTTCTCCACCCCTCTAGTAATTTTTTATCTGCAATTGGTTGAATATGTGGATGAGGAACCCGTGGATACAGAGGGCCAGCTGTAATTACTGAGTGAAATATTTTTCCATCATGTATGGATGCCATGCATATATTCTTTGATAAATCAGTTGGTAAGTTAAAAATCATATCAATGCTTTCATATTATCTTCATTATTGCAGAAGATTTAAAGCAATACATTTACATCATTATACTCAAGTGTAGATTTATGTGAAGTAAGTATCAAAAATTAATTTTATGGAAAAATTTTTGTATTGTATACACTGAATCTAGATTACATGTTTTCACAGAATAAATAAATTATTCTGACCAACATAAATTAACCTGAAAAATATTATAAAAATAATTCTAAGTGATAAAGTAGAAAATATTAAGGAGGTTGCAGTTGTGTTGATAGATGTCATTGTGTCAGTTCTGACTCATAGTGACCCTATGTACAACAGAAAAGAATTGCCCCATCCGGTGCCCTCCTCACAATTGTTGCTATTCTTGAACACATTGCTGCAGCCACTGTGTCAATCCATCTCGTTGAGGGTCTTCCTCTTTTTTGCTGACCATCCACTGTACCAAGCATGATATGCTTCCCCATTGATTCATCCTTCCTGACATGATCAAAGCATAAGAGATGAAGTCTTGCCATTCTCCCTTTTAAGGAGCTTTCCGGATGTATGTCATTAAAGACAGATTTACTTGTTCTTCTGGTAGTCCATGGTCTTTGTAATATTCTTCACCAACACCATAATTCAAATGCCTCAATTCTTCAGTCTTCCTTACTCATTATCCAACTTTCACATGCATATGAGTCTATTAAAAATACCACAGCTTGAGTCAGGCCCACCTATGTCTTCAAAGTGATATCTTTGCTCTTTAACACTTTAAAGAGATCTTTTGCAGATTTGTCTGATACAACATGTCATCTGATTTCTTGACTTCTGCTTCCATGCGTGTTAGTTGTGGATTCAAGTAAAATGAAATACTTGACAACTTAAATCTTTTCTCCATTTATCATGATGTTGCTTATTGGTCCAGTTGTGAAGATTTTTGTTTTCTTTATGTTGAGATGTAATCCATACTGAAGACTGTAAGTCTCCATCAGTAAGTGCTTCAAATCTTCTTCACTTTCAGCAAGCAAGGTTTTGTCATTTGCATATCACAAGTTGAATAGCACAATTAAGTGTTCTAGAATTTGTATTCTTTCCAGTATTATCCATAAATTGTTATGATCTACACAATTGAAAGCTTCTGAATAGTTAATAAAACAAAAATAAACATCTTTCTTGTATTTTCTGCTTTCAGCCAAGATCCATCTGACATCAGCATGTCTTCTGAATCTGGCTTGAAATTCTGTCAGTTCCCTGTCAACATACTACTGCAACCATTTTTGAATTATCTTCAGAAAAATTTTACTTATGTGCCATATTAATGTTATTCTTCAATACTTTCTGCATTCTGTTGGATCATCTTTCTTTGGAATGAGTGCAAATATTAATTTCTTGCAGTCATTTGGCCATGTAGGTGTCTTCCAAATTTCTTCTATAGACAAGTGAGTTCTTCTTCTTCCAGCATTTCATCCATTTGTTAAAACATCTCAGTTTGTATTCTGTCAATTCCTGGAGCCTTGTTTTTTCCTTCAGTGCAGCTTGGACTTCATTCCACACTATTGGTTTTTGATCATATGCTACCTCCTAAAATGGTTGAATGTTGACCAATTCTTTTTGGTCTAGAAACTGTGCATTCCTTCCATCTTCTTTTGATGATCCTTGCATCATTCAATATTTTGCCGATAGAATCTGTCAACATTACAACTTGAGCCCTGAATTTTTTTCTTCAGTTTTTTCAACTTGAGAAATGCTAAGCCTGTTCTCCTCTTTCCATTTTTCTAACTCCAAGTCTTTGCACATTTCATTTTAATACTTCACTTTGTCTTCTTGAACCACCCTTTGAAATCTTCTATTCAGTTCTTTTACTTCATCATTTCTTTCATTTGGTTTAGCTACTTCCTATTCAAGATCAAATTTCAGAACCTCTTTTGACATCTGTTTTGGTCTTTTCTTTCTTTCCTGTATTTTTGATGATCTTTTTCTTTCTTCATGTATATTATTCTTGATGTCATCCCACAACTCATCTGCTCTTCATACACTGGTGTTCATTGCATCAAATCTATTCTTCAGATGGTTTCTAAATTCAGGTAGGATATAATCAATGTTGTATTTTTGTTCTTGTGGACATTTTTTACATCTTCTTCAGCTCCATCTTTAACTTGCATATAAATAATTGATGGTCCATTCCATAGATAGCCTCTGTCCTTGTTCTGACTGATAATATTGAGCTTCTCCATTGCCTCTTTCCACCAATGTAGTCGACTTGAATCCTGTGAATTTCATCTGGTGTGGTTCATGTGTATCATTGCTGTTTACGTTATTGAAAGAAAAGTATTTGCAATGATTTAAGTCTTTGGTCTTGCAAAATTGTGTCATGCAATTTCCGGCATCATTTTGATCACCAAGGCTGTATTTTCCAGCTACCAATGTGTCTTTGTTTCCAACTTTTGGATTCTAATCACCAGCAATAATCAGTACATTTTCATGGCATATTTGGTCAATTTCAGACTGCAAAAGTTAGTAAAAATATTCAATTTCTTCATTTTTGTTTTGGGGGTTGGTATGTAGATTTGAATAATAGTCATATTAACTGGTCTTCCTCTTAGCTGTATGGATATTATCCTATCACTGACAACATTGTACTTCCAGATCGATCTTAATATGCCATTTTTGATGATGAATGTGATACATTACTTTTCAATTTGTCATTCTCAACATAGTAGACCATATATCAATAGTCACTAGATAAACACAAATTAACACCACAACTGAATATCACTATATACTTACAAGAATGACCACAATTAGAAAGATTAACCATCTCAAGTATTGGCAAGAATGTGAAGCAATTGAAACTCTCTTGTACTTCTGGTTGTTGTTGTTAGGTGCCGTCAAGTCAATTCTGACTCATAGTAACCCTATGTACAACAGAATACAATGCTGCCTCATCCTGCACCATACTCATGATTCTTGCTCTGTTTGAGCCCATTGTTGCAGCCACTGTGTCAGTCTATCTCTTTCAGAGTCTTCTTTTTTTTTTTAACTGATGCTGTATTTTACCAAGCATGATATTATTCTCTAGAAACTAGTCCCTTTTGATAACATGTCCAATGTAAGTGACACAAAGTCTCACTGTCTTCATTTCTTTTTTTACTTTTTTAACTGTGATTTGGGTGAAAGTACAGAACAAATTGGTTTTCCATTCAACAACTCAACACATGTTGTTTCTTGACATTGATTGCAATTCCCACAATGTAACAGCACTCTTCTCATTTCCTCCCTCTGCTTTCCATTTCTGTTAATCCTTATTTTCTATCACTTCATGCCTTCTGAAATATATCCTTGAGAAAATGCTGCCCTATTGATCTCATATGGCTGATTGTTCTTATGAGTGTGTTGTGTTGCTGGTGTTACCATTCACCTTATAAGCCTGTCTATAGTTTGGCGGAAAGTTGAGCCACAGAAGTGAGTTCAGTTCCAGGCTTGAAGCGTATATAAGGGCCATAGTCTCAAGGATTATGCTAATGTCTATCGGACGAGTAAGCCTGGTCATTTTTATAATTTTGAGTTTTGTTCTAAATTTCTCTCTCACTCTATCTGTGAGCTCCTATTGTGATCCCTTTCAGAGAGATCTGCAGTAGTAGTCAAGCACCATCTAGTTCTTCTGGTCTTAGGGTCATAGAGGCTCATGGTCATGTGAGCCATTAGTCCTTTGGACCAAACTGTTTTGTTCTCTCTGTTGTGGGATATTTTCAATAGAATTGATTACAATTCATCAGTTCTTTTCTGAATGTTTGGTAGAATTTGCCACTGAAGCCATCTTGGCCAAGATTTTTTTGGGGGGGAATTTTTTTATGATCTGTTCAATTTCTTCTTTGTGATGGATCTGTACAAATTTTGTACCTCAGATTGTATTTGTTTGAGTAGGTAGTGTGTTGCTAGAAATTTATCCATTTCTTCTAGGCTTTCAAATTTGTTGGAGTACAGTCCCTTATAGTATTCTGTTATTAGCCTTTTTTTTTTTTTTAATCTCAGTAGGTTCTATTGTGACATCACCTATTTCATTTCTTATTCATGTTATTTGAATCTTCTTATTTTTCTTTGCTAAATTTGCCAGTGGTTTGTCAATTTTATTAATCCTTTCAAAAATCCAACTTCTAGTCTTGATTCTTTCTACCTTCATTCTATTTTGTGTTTCATGTGTTTCTGTTTGAATGTTTGTGATTTTTTTTTTTTCTTCTGATAACTGTAGCTTCTTTTGCTGCATTTTTCCCCCTCATAATTTGGAAATGTAGGGTTAAGGTGTTGATTTCAGTTCTTTCCCTCTTTTTTGATGTGTATATTTTATTGCTCTAAATTGTCCTCTGAGGAAGATAATTTTGTTCTGTCCCAAAGATTTTTAGTATGTTGTGTTTTCATTCTCATTTGACTCAAGGAAATTTTAATTTCATTTTTAATTTTTTGTATTACACAGCAGTTTTTAAGCATGGTCTTACTCAGTTTCCATGTATTTGACTCCTTTCCCTTGATCATTCTGTTATTGATTTCTAATTTTATAGCATTATGATTCAATAAGGTGTTTTGTAGTATTTCAGTGTTTTTAAATTTATGGAGGCTTGCTTTGTGATCTAAAATACAATCCATTCTGGAAAATATTCCATGTGCACTGGAAAAGAATGTATAGTGTGCTGTAGTTGGGTGGAATGTTCTGTATACATCTACAAGATCTTGTTGGTTTATTGTGTTGTTTACATCTTCTGTATCTTTGTTTAGTTTCTTTCCAGTTATTCTATCCTTCATTGAAAGTGGTGTATATAGTCTTCCACTATTATTGTGGAGTTGTTTATTTCTCTTTTCAATTCTGTTAAAGTTTAGCTTATGTAATTTTGGGCTTTTCTATAGCATGCATAGGTATTTATTATGCTTATATCCTCTTTTTTTGATTAATCTTTTAATCATCATATGATATCTTTCTTTTATCCTTGCTAGTTATTTCTTTAAATTCTATTTTATCAGAAATTAACATCACCACTCCTGCTCTTTTTTGTTTGTCATATGCTTGAGATATGTTTTTTCTATCTTTTGATTTTAATGTTATTATTATTATTGTCTTTGTCTATATGGTGTGTCTTTTATAGACAGTGTGTCATTAGGTCAGGTTTTATTTTCCATTTTACTACTTTCTGACTCTTGACTGGTTGGCTAGTGCATTAAATCTATTTGTTGTTGTTGTTGTTAAGTGCCGTTGAGTAGTTTCTGACTTATAACAACCCATGCACTGCAGAACAAAGCACTGCCCTATCCCACGCCAGCTCCATGATCCCTGCTATAGTTGAGCCCCTCATTGCAGCCACCGTGTCAATCCATCTTGTTGAAGGCCTCCCACTCTTTCGTCGACCCTCCACCCTACCAAACATGACATCCTTCTCCAAGGAATGGTCCCTTCTGACAACATGACCAAAATAGGTGAGATGAAGTCTGGCCATTCT
>NW_006921645.1:1353146-1357145 GCF_000298275.1 Orycteropus afer afer | reverse complement strand
AACAAGTCATTGGTCTTGCAAAATCCTACCATGCAAGTTCCAGCATTATTTCTGTCACCAAGGCCAAATTTTCCAACTGCCAGTGATTCTTCTTTGTTTCCAACTTTTGCCTTCCAGTCACCAGTGATAATTAACACATTCTGATTTCATGTTTGGTCGATTTCAGACTAGACTGCAGAAGTTGATAAAATCTTAATTTTCCTCATCTTTGGCTTTGGTGGTTGGTGCATAAATTTGAATGATAGCCATATTAATGGATCTTCCATGTAGGTGTATGAACATTATCCTATCACTGACAGCATTGTACTTCAGGATAGATCTTGAAGGATCCTTTGTGATGATGAATGCCATGCCATTTCTCTGCAAACTTTCATTCCTGGCATAGTAGATCATATGGTTGTCTGATTTAAAAAGGCGAAAACTGATCCATTTCAGTTCACTAATGCCTAGGATATCAATCTTTATGTGTTCTATTTCATTTTTTACAACTTCCAATTTTTCTAGATTCATACTTCGTACATCCCATGTTCCGATGATTAATGGATGTCTGCAGCTGTTTCTTCTCAATTTGAGTGGTGCCACATCAGCAAATGGAGGTCTCAAAAGCTTTACCTTATCTGTATAAGTAAGTCTGGCTTTATTCTGATGATGCAGTTCTTTCCCAGTCCTATTTTGAGAGGCTTCCAAACAATCTACACTATTCATAAAGTTGCATGGTAATGTATCAGACAGTGTTTCTTAGCTATTCCTAAGGTTTTCCCTGGCCAGTTCTTTGATAAGTGGATGGCCTCTTCCTTCTTCCTAGTCTGTCTCAGTATCTAAGCCAGGCTGATACCTGTGCTCTATGTGTGCCCTGCGAGGTCTGAAACACCAGTGGCTCAGCCTCAAGACTCACAGCAACACGTCACCAAGGTAGGACAAACCGACAGACAATTTTGTCTCCCTTAGCTGTTGGAAACCACTCTTACCACCCTTACCTGGATCCCTGTGGCTGACTTCTCATCTATCCCAGTCCCTGGGCAGTAACACTATGAAAGTAGATTGTCCAACATTCCTTCCGAGGAGTGGCTGGTGGATTTGAACCACCAGCCTTCTGGTTAGCAGTCAGGTACCTTAGGCAATACACTACCAGAGCCCATAGAATCCTTCAATACTGCAATTCGAGGTTTGACTTATTTTCTTCAGTTCTTTCAGTTTGAGAAATTCAGAGCCTGTTTTCCCTTTTTGGTTTTCTAACTCCAGGTCTTTGCATATTTTGTGATAATACTTTATTTTGTTTTCTCAAGCCTCCTTTTGAAGTCTTCTGTTCAGCTGTTTTATGTCATCATTTCTTCTTTTCACTTTAGCTACTCTCCTTCAAAAGCAAGTTTCAGAGTCTTTTCTGACATTCATTTTCTCCCTTTCCTCTCTTTTTAATGACCTTTTGATTTCTTCATGTATGATGTTCTTGATGCTGTCCCACAATTTATCTGGTCTTTGGTCACTGGTGTTCAATTCATCAAATCCATATGCTGCTGCAATTGTTCTGATTATTAATGATAGTTTGCAGCTATTTCTTCCCATTTTGAGTCATGCCCCATCAGCCAATGAAAGTCCTGAAAACTTTACTCCATCCACATCATTAAGGTCGACTCTAAATTGAGGAAACAGCTCTTCTCCAGTCATATTTTGAGTGCCTTCTAGCTTCATTTTCTGGCACTGTATCAGATAAATGTTTCATGGCTCTTCATACAGCTTTCCGGTAATATATCACACAGTATGTCACTGCTATTCAAAAGGTTTTCAGTGACCAATTCTTTCAGAAGTGATGGCTTCACTTTTCTCCCCAATCTGTCTTACTCTGGAAGCTCCACTGAAACTTGTCCACCATGGGTGACCCTGTTGGCATTTGAAATAACATAGCCTGCAGCCTCTCAGCAACACACAAACAACTACAGTATGACAAACTGACAGAGAATTGGTGGTAGTAGGACCATAAAATTGCCCAATTCAAAATGGCCAGTGCTGTCCATTTTAGCTCACTAATTACTATGAGTCGGGGCCGACTCGATGGCACATAACAACAACAACAACAATTACTAGGATATCAATCTTTATGCATTCCATTTCATTTTTAATGACTTACACTTCTTACATTCCCTGTTCTGATTATTAATGGATTTTTTCACCTATTCTCATTTTGACTCATTCAGCATCAGGAAAGGAAGGGCCCAAAAGCTTTACTCCATCAATGTGATTAAAGTTGACTTTACTTTGAGGAAGCAGCTCTTCCCCAGTTATATTTTGAGTGCCTTCCACTAGAAAGGTGCACCTTCAGCCATATATTAGAGAATGTTTTACTGATGATCATAAGGTTTTCACTGGCCAACATTTTTAGAAGTATATCACCAGGTCCTCTTTTGTACTTTGTCTTTGTCAGGAAGTTCCACTGAAACCTGTCCAGCATTGGTGGCCATGCTGCTATTTTAATACTAGTGACATAGCTTCCAGCATCATAGCAACACACAAAACACCGCAGTATGACAAGTTGACAGAGAAGTGGTGGATACTACTGATATCAATCTAAAATGGTACAATATTTTGGAAAGTAGTTTTGCAGTTTCTCAGAAATCTAAATATAAACTTACTATACAAAACAAACAAACAAAAAATCACTGCCTTTGAGTCAGATCTGACTCATAGCAACCCTTCCTTGGGTTGCCAAGGTGGTATCACTATGGAAGTAGATTGCCTGATCTTCCTTCTGAGGAATGACTCGTGAGTTTGAACTGTTAGCCTTCTGGTTAGCAGTCAAATACCTTAGGCTAATTTCACTCATAGATATTTACTCAAGACTAAAGAAAATATATATCTTTACAAAGATGTGTGCTTGAATATCCATACCAATTTTATTTCCAAGAGCCAAAAGTTGAAATAAAGCAAATGTTGAACAGGTGAGTAAACACATTGTGGTATATCCATATAATGGTATATTACTCAGGATTAATAAGGAATAAACCATTGATATACATGAAAACATAAATGAACTACAAATAATTGTTAAGTAAAATAGCTAAAATTTTTAAAGGACTGTAATCATTAGGAGCTCTGGTAGCATAGTGGCTAAGACACTTGCCTGCTAACCAGACGGCTGGCGGTTCAAACCCACCAGCCACTCCTCGGAAGGAAGGTTGGGCAATCCTACTTCCGTAGTGATACTGCCTTGGAAACCCAAGGAGGGGTCGCTATGAGTCGGGGCCGACTCGATGGCACACAACAACAACAACAACGTAATCATTAGGATATTTATATTCAGTTATTATTGTTTAAACATCCACATTATATATGGGAAAATATAGCCCAGAACCCATATATTCCAGTATGCTAGTATATTTTAGTTGATAGACTTGAGGTGCAGTGAAGTTAGGAATTGTCCAGACCTATATTTTTTACATAAATGTTACTTGGATGGGCATAATATATAACAAAACAAATAGATTCTGTCTTTGTTTAAAATTTTGCATGGTTGCATGTTCAAAAAGTTTAGCCTCATTTACCACCAATATGCAAGACAACTCCAGTCAGACCTCTCTTGTGGGCTCCAGACTCATATATCTACTTGTCTTTGTTACAGCTCTACTTGGAAATCTCAAATACACCTTAAACGCAACATGTTCCAAACTGATCTTGTAGTCCCTCAATGTTCTCTGTCTCTGAGATTGTCTTCATCCATATAGTTGCATTTGATTTACTATAAGAAAAACCATCCTTGATGCCTCCCTTATCTTCACCTCCCCCCAGTTCCAATACTTTATAAAGTATGGTTGAACCTGAATCCTAAATATCTCTCCAATTCATCCATGTGTCTTCTTCTATCCTTTTACCGCTTAGTCTAATTTTCTAATAGTTTTTACTATGAAAAAAATGCCAAACTGGACCCCCACATCTACAATTGTTCCTTTACAATCTGTTCTCAATGCTCTAGCTAGTGTATGGTCTAATCTGGACAGAAGGCTATGT
>NW_006921645.1:1351438-1352611 GCF_000298275.1 Orycteropus afer afer | reverse complement strand
CTCTTTCGTCGACCCTCCACCCTACCAAGCATGACATCCTTCTCCAGGGAATGGTCCCTTCTTACAACATGACCAAAATAGGTGAGAAGAAGTCTGGCCATTCTTGCTTCCAAGGAGCATTCTGGCTGCACTTCCTCCAGAACAGATCTGTTAGTTCCATAGTGATATTGCCTTGGAAACCCAAGGAGGAGTTGCTATGAGTTGGATACGACTTGAAGGCACATAACAACAACAGCAACACTCATTACCATTACAGGACCTTTATGCATGCTAATTCTGAGCCTTTAATGTCTCCTTTTGTCCCTCTAGTCCCTCCACTTGATTTTTTTTTATCCCAACTCAACTTGCAGATTACAGATATATTTATTCCTGAATCTATGACTACATCAAATAGCTTTATCTTATTTTTTATAACACAATACACCTCTCCTTCACAGAATTTTAATAATTACAATTTCATATTTATTTGAAAGAAGTTATTTAAGTCATCTCTATCCCTTTCACCAGACCATTAGCTTCATGAAGGGACTTGGAAGTATCTTTTTCTGCTCATTTCAAGATCCCCAACATTTAATCCTTGCCTAAGAAATATAGAATAAGTAATATTTGTTAAAGAAACAAATGCATTAGTGATTTTAAGATATATACCAGAGGGCAAGATGGCAGACTAGGCAGAAAGACTGCACAGACCCTCTTCAACAAAGAAAAGGGAAACCAAATAACAGAGACACAGAAGATAATCCTGCACCCATGAACTTTGAAGAAAAGAATATAGAAGTGGACTAAACCCCAACTAGCAGAAGAATTTGTGTGAATATACCAAAAAAAAGAGACATATGGAGCTGTGGTCTGGCAGTGATCCTGAGTGATCCTGATGGCACAGACAGCTTGGAGATTCCGAGTGGTGGTAGGACCTACGAATTAACCTAAAAATCAGCCCTGTAGCCAGGGACTGCATGGAGGACTGTGCACAGTAGCTGGGGAATAAGTGGAGAAGGTGAAGAGAAAGACATGCAGAGCTGAGGACTTTTGCCAGTCCGGAGGGTGTCGCCATTTTGAAGGTTTAAAAGTGGCTTGACTATTTTGGATATTTAAAGAGACAGCACTCTCACAGATTCCTGGGGCTTAAGAGCACATTCTGCTTTCCAGCAATTCCAAGCACACTCCAGACCC
>NW_006921645.1:1334632-1336554 GCF_000298275.1 Orycteropus afer afer | reverse complement strand
AGTGAGTAAGCACAAGCCCGCCCGTGCTTACCTTGCTCCCGGAGACCCGGTCCCTCTCGGGAGGGTAACAAGGGAAAGTGTTCAGTGCAGTTAGAGTCACTTACTATGAGTTTTTCCTAATGTGAACATTCTTTAGGAATATGGAAAAAACCAATCACTAACTTTATATGGAAAGGAAAAAGACCTCGGATAAGCAAAGCTCTATTGAAGAAGAAAAACAGCGTAGGAGGTCTCACACTGCAAGATCTCAAAACCTAGTATATAGCCACAGTAGTCAAAACTGCCTGATATTGGTTTAATGACAGATACATAGACCAATGGAATAGAATGGACAACCCAGAAATAGATCCATTGACCTATAGTCACCTGATCTTTGGCAAAGGCCCAAAATCTGTTAAGTGGAGATGAGAATGTTTGTTTAATAAATGGTGCTGGCAATACTGGAGATCCATTTGCAGAACAATGAAACAAGATCTGTACCTCACACCATTCACAAAAGAACTGGTACCAATCCTACTCAAACTATTTTTGAGTTTTATGTTCATCACAAAAACAAACTCCAGATGGATCAAAGACTTAAATGTGAAACCTAAAACTACACAGTTCCTCGAGGAAAATCTAGGGGCAAATTTAGGGGCCTTAAGGTATGGCATAAATAGACTATCAAGCATAACTCAATATGCACAAACAGCAGAAGAGAAACCAGATGATCAGGACCTTCTAAAAGTTAAATTTTTATGTGTTTCCAAAGACGTCTCCAAAAGAGTCAAAAGAGAACCTACATATTGGGGAAACAAAAAAAAATTGATGATGACATATCTGACAATGGACTTATCTCTGAATTTATAGAAAACTCCAACACCTTAATAACAAAAAGACAAATAACCCAATTAAAAAATGGGCAGAAGATATGAATAGACATTTCACCAAGGAGGACATTCAAGCAGCCAACAAACATATGAAGAAATGCTCACGATCATTAGCTATTAGAGAGATGCAAATCAAAACAATAAGAAACCATCTTGCTCCAGCAATAGTAGCAAAGTTCAACAAGACAGAAAATGACAAAAGCTGGTGAGGATGTGGAGAGATTAGGACTCTCATATACTGCTGGTGGGACTGTAAAATGGTACAACCTTTGTGGAAAGCAGTATGGTGATTCCTTCAAAAGTTGGAATTAGAAATTTCATTTGACCCAGCCATTCCATTACTAGGCATATACCCTAAAGAAGTGAGAGCCATGACAAGAACAGATACATGCACATCCATGTTCATCACAGCACTATTTACAATAGCCAAAACATGGAAACAACCTAGGTGTCCATCACCTGAGGAATGGATAACCAAACTATGGTATATATACACAATGGAATACTATACAATGCTAAAGTATAATGTAGACTCTTCAAAACACCGCATAACATGGATGAACTTGGAGGACCTTATGCTGAGTGAAATAAGTCAATCACAAAAAGACAAATATTGTATTAATCTGTTATTGTAAAAGTTAAGGAAAAGTTTGTCTATAGAAGGAAATTTTCTTTGTTGGTTATCAGCGGTGGGAGGGGAGGGGAGGGAACACTGTTAGATAGAGATAAGTATGGATTTGGGTGAAGAGAAGGGCAATGTACCAAATGTGAGTGACCAATATGGCAACATTGAGGATGTGAAAGTCATAGAGAGGTACATGGGAGGTACAGACAGCAAATATGAACCCTTTTGCACATACAGTACTGCATTGTCAGTGAAGACAAACATGGGTATATGGGTGGATAGATGGGTGGACAGGTTTAACGATTAGGTATGTCTATGATATGGGGAGTTTATCCAAGAAAATATATAAGGTTGGCAGACAATGGTCCTATAAGTTTATTTGAATGATCAGAATTCCCAGGTGTATAGTAGAGCTGACAAGGGGCAAG
>NW_006921645.1:1324964-1333981 GCF_000298275.1 Orycteropus afer afer | reverse complement strand
GAATTTGCTCTGTAAATCTTCACCCAAATCACAATAAACAATATATATATATATATATATATATATACATATACATACATACATACCAGAGGGAATTCAGGGACACTAAGACCTTCAGCTTTACAAGATTGATCCTGAAGCATAACGCTGTCAGTGATAGGATAATATCCATACACATACAAGAAAGACTAGTTAACACAATTATTACTCAAATTTATGCACTGACCACTAAATGCAAAGATGAAGAAATTGAAGGGTTTTACCAAATCTGTAGTTTGAAATTTATCAGACATGCAATCAATATGTATTGATTATTACTGGTGATAAGATGTGAAACTTGGAAACAAAGAAGACAGATGGGTAGTTTAAATATATGACCCTTGTGATAGAAATGATGCCAGAGATTACATGATAGAATTTTGCAAAACCAATTGACTTATGAATTATTTCAAATACCTTTCTTCAAAGGTATTTGTGGACCTCACCAGATGGAATACACAGAAATCAAATCAAGTACATCTAGTGGAAAGAGGCATTTGGGAAGCTCAGTATCATCAGTCAGAAGAAGGCTGTGGAACAGAACATCAATTGCTCATATGAAAGTTCAAGTTGAAACTGATGAAATTAAAACAAGTCCATGAGACCCAGTTATGAACTTTAGTATATCCCACCTGAATTCAGAGACCATCTCAGGAATAGATTTGATGCATTGAACATCAGTGACCGAAGACCAGATCAGTTGTGGGATGACATCAAGAACATCATACATAAAGAACAGAAAAGGTCATTGAAAAGACAGAGAAGAAAGAAAAGACTAAAACAGATATTAGAAGAGACCCTGAAACTTGATATTGCACATAGAGTACCTGAAGCAAATGAAAGAAATGATGAAGTAAAAAAAGCTGAACAGAAGATTTCAATGGGCAGTTTGAAAAGACAAAGTAAAATATTATAGTGAAATTGTGAAGATCTGGAGTTAGAAAATCAAAAAGGAAGAACATATTCAGCATTTCACAAGCTGAAAGAACCAAAGAAAAAATTTACACCTCCAGTTATAATATTGAAGGACTCTATGAGCAAAATGGGAGCTCTGGTAGCATAGTGGCTAAGACACTTGCCTGCTAACCAGACGGCTGGCAGTTCAAACCCACCAGCCACTCTTCGGAAGGAAGGTTGGGCAATCCTACTTCCGTAGTGATACTGCCTCAGAAGCCCAAGGAGGGGTTGCTATGAGTCGGGTTTGACTCAACGGCACATAACAACAACAACAACAATGAGCAAAATATTGAACGACACAGGAAGCATCAAGAGAAGATGGCGTGAATAAACAGTTACTGTACCAAAAAGAATTGGTTGATGTTCAACTATTTCAGCAGGTAGTATATGATGAAGAACTGATGGTATTGAAGGAAGAGGTCCAAGTTTCACTGAAGGCATCGGCTAAAAATAAGGCTCCAGGAATACAAATTGAGCTGTTACAACAAATGGATGCAAAGCTGGAAGCACTCACTCATGTATTCCAAAATATTTGTAAGATACATACTTGGCCAACTGAATGGAAGAGATCCACATTTGTCCCCATTACAAAGAAAAGTGATGCAACAAAATGAAGAAATCATCAAATAATATCAATATCACAAAGCAAGTAAAATTTTGCTGAGAATAATTCAAAAACAGTTGCAGCAGTGCATCAATCAAGAACTTCCATAAATTCAAGCTGGATTTAAAAGAGGTGTGGAATGAGGTATATCACTGATGATTTCAGGTGGATCTTGGCTGAAAGCAGGGAATACTAGAAAGATGTTTATCTGTGTTTTATTGAGTATGGAAAGGCATTCCACCATGTGAATCACAGCAAATTATGAATAACATTGTGAACAATGGGAATTCCAAAACACTTAATTGGACTCATGTGCAACTTGTATACAAATCAAGATTCAGTCATTCAGCAATAGCATGGGGATAATGCATGGGTTAAAATCAGGAAAGGTGTGTCGATGTTGTATCTTTTCACCATTCTTAGTCTGTATACTGAGCAAATAATCTGAGAAGCTGGACTGTATGAAGAAGAACAAAGCATCAGGACAGAAGGAAATCTCATTGACAGCATACAGTATGCAGATCACAAAACTTTGCTCACTGAAAGTGAAGATGACTTGAAGCACTTACTGATGAAAATGAAATATTACAGCCTTCAGTATGAACTACACTTCAACATAAAGAAACCAAAAATCTTCACACCTGGACCAATAAGCAACACCAGGATAAAAAGAGAAGAGTTTGAAGTTGTCAAGGATTTCATTTTACTTGGATCTACAATCGATGCCCACGAAAGCAGCAGTCAATAAATCAAATGACAGATTGCACTGGGAAAAATCTGCTGCAAAAGACCATTTTAAAGTGTTATAGAGCAAAGATATGACTTTAAAGACTAAGATTTGCGTAACCCAAGCCGTGTATTTTCAATCACCTCAAATGCATGGGAAAGCTGGACAATGTATAAGAAAGACTGTAGTAGAATTGATGCATTTGAACGATGGTGTTGGTGAAGAATGTTAAATATTCCATGGACTTGCACAGGAACAAACAAATCTGTCTTGGATCAAGTAAAGCTAGAATCTTCTTTACAAGTGAAGGTGATGAGACTTCACCTCTCATACTTTGAGCATGTTGTCAAGAGGGATAGTCTCTAGAGAAAGATATCATGCATGAAAAAAGTGGATGGTCAGTGAAAAAGAAGACCCGCAAAGGCTACAGGTGAATGAACTATACCATAGACTAACTTACGTTGCTGAAAATCTAAGTAGCAGCAATGAATTACCAGCTCCAAAGACTTGCCTTCCCAACTCCTGTCATATCCCACTGGAGGGACAGAGTTTTCCACTGTTCTGTGCTCCCCAAGTCCATAGCTTTTATCTCTACTTTTAAAAAAAGTTGCTGTTGAGTCCATTTTGACTCATAGCAACCCATGTGTGTTAGAGCAGAACCATCCTGCAAAGATTTTTCAATGGCTGAGTTTTCCGAAGCAGATCTCCAGGCCTTTTTTCTGAGGCATCTCGGGGTAGGTTTGAACTGCCTCCCTTTTGTTTAGCATGTTAAATTTTATACCAAACAGGGACTTCAAGTCCTTGGCTTTTATCCCTGCTTAGGACTGTATGTATTTATTCTCTGGTGGTGTAGTGGTTAAGGCATTTTGCTGCTAACCAGAAGGTCAGTGGTTCAAACTATCAGCTGCTGTGTGGAAAAAAGTTTAGGCCATCTGCTTCTGTAAAGATTTACAGCCTTGGAATTCCAATGAGGGGTGCTATGAGTCAGAATTGAGTCACTGGCTATGAGCTTGGTTTTTCAGTTTTATTTACAAACAAACAAAAAATTTCAAGTATTTTTATAATACCTGCTTCATTCTGTCCTTTCATGTAGTTAATTAAGTGCCTGATATATTGTTTCCCTAGTTCTGCTATAATAGAAATACAGCAAGTGGATGGTTTCATCAAACAGGAATTTATTCTCTTACAATTTAGGAAGCTAGAAGTCCGAGTTCAGAGTGTCAGCTCTAGGGACAAGTGCAGGTCCTTTGACCCTGAGCTTCAGCTCTGCCTCTTGCTGTAGGCCCACTGGAACTGAAAGAGTCTCCTAACTCCAGCAGCTGCAGGCTGCTGAGGCTGATGAACTCAAGGTCAGAAGGTAAAATGGCACAGTCCCAAGACAGGCCTTGGTTCAAGTCCAGGAACTGGAGAGAAAGACTTGGTCAAATGCAGGATACAAAATATACCAAAAGGTAAAAACTTTTTTCAAAGTTTTGCCATGTATGCTGGAAGCAGGCCACACACTAAAGGCAACTCTTCTTCAATTGATTTGGTGCTCACAGCAGATTCTACCATGGAGGTGACTACAACCACATCAAGGGGAATAACTACATTCAGCTCCTAATCCAGGGCCCAGGCAAGTTGACACACAAAATTAACTACTACAACTGTCCTCTTTCCTACCAGATAAGGTGCTTCTGAGAGACAGAGTAATTTTGCTCCATTTTCCCTCTTCTAACACCCAACATAGTGCCTTGTTGGTAGTACAATTTTAGGTAATGTTTGCAGGCTTGAACTGACTCATGGAAATTGAGGGCACTATAACTGCTTTTTTTTTTCTTCTTCCCTTGGTCTGCAGTTGCCCTGCAGTGGGATGTAGCTATGGGAGCACTGAGTTAGGAGTCAGGAGACTTAGGTTTTACTTCATGTCACCTAACCTCAGTTTCTATAATATGTGGGAAATAATCCCTGCTCTACCCATTGCAATGAGTGGTTGTAAGAATCCAATGAGATGATAGATGTGGAGATATTTATAAAATGTAAAGCATCTTGCAGATGTAGAGAATTATTACTGTTGCAAATGTGTGTTATTATTTCTAAATGTGTTCTATTATATCTAGTATACAAACGAAACATAGGGTGAATAGCTAAGACTTTAACTTACAGGCTGCTCTCAGCTAGGCCTACCTCATAGTGGGTGTCAGAGGCGACTTTGGCTTTGCTCTTTATGCAGCCAAAGGGAGTGATTCATTAGCTGCTATTATGAGGCCTATATATGTAGCACCACCTGCGTGTGTGGTCAATGGTGCCAAAGTTATTTGGTCACCGGAATTTGTAAGAAATGCCTGGAGGATATCAATGGTACTTGGTGGGTGGTGATTATAAACATCCTTTTGAAGGACTAGGAGATTGGGTCTGGTGCTAATACCTGTTAGAGACCCCATTGAAAATGAATATGTGAGTTGAAGCAATCCTTCATTACATCTGTGAAAGAATGGCTTATAATCTGCAATAATAGCAGAGTTGGATTTCTGCTCCATTCTCACTGTGTCCAGTGCAGGTCTGAATTTGCCACACTATATTGTAATGGTAAGATTTCTTCTTTGATCTTCCCAATTGACTGTGAAGTCCTTGAGGGCAGGGACAAGGTTTTTGTCATCTTTTAATTCCTATCCCTCTAGACCTGTAAGTCCAGAATATGGGCATAATAAATCTTTGTTGACTGTTAAAAAAAAAAAAAAAAAAATTCATTGCCATAGAATCTATTCTGACTTGTGGCAACTCCACGCATGACAAAACAGAACCGCTCCATAGAGTTTGCAAGGCTGTGATCTTCATGAAGCAGATTACCAAGCCTTTCTTTTGCATCACCACTGGATAGGTTCAAGCCATAAACATTAGGTTAGTAGTTGAACTTGTTTACACCATCCAAGGACTTTGTTGACTGTTTAGAGTGCAAAAAAATAAAGCTGGGTTCTTGGTCTTCCACAGCATGCATTCTAGTAACAGAGTCAGACCAGTGACCAGATATTACCAAGTAGATTTACTAAGTTCACTTAGCACAGTGAAGATGAGAAGGCTGAAGCCAGGGGAAGAAGGAAGGAAATTATGGGTTAGAACTGTAATAATATAATCTTAAAATGATTAAACATTGCAAGGCACTTTCATATCCTTAATTTTCACAGAAATTTACATGTGACTAGGGTAAATCTTTAGTGCCACATTCATAGATCAAAAAACTAAATCTCAGATGTATTAACAACTTGACAAAAATCACATGATAGGTTGGAGGAAAGCCTGGACTAGAATTATCTTAACTTTAATTTCTTTACTATTCATCCTACAGAACACTACTTTATCTGCTAATCTAGGAGTTTCCACTATGCACTCAAAACTGTTCTTTTTTCTTTTTTAAAATATAACAAGCAGATGTATGATTGTGGGTATATTGATATTTACCTATCTATACCTGTCTACCTATGACTCCACCCATAGATTAGTGTTTGCTATTATTGATAATGCAGTAGTATATGCAATAATACTTGCCCTTATTGTCTGTACCTCTTGTGTACCTCATTGTGTCTTCATTTTCCTTAGTGACATTGTGCTAATCACACACTTTTGTTATATTGTTTTCCCTTTCAACCGTATCAAAGCTATCTCTTAATTATCCATCTATTTCCCTCCTTTTACCTCCTTTCTCATCCCTGGTCATCCGTAAAGAAAATTTCGTTCCCTGTGTAAGCTATTCCTTGACTTTTTATAATAGACTCATACAATATTCTGGTGGCCAGAACAGGTAAGAAGGGTGGGGGAAAGACCCCAGGCAGCAGGGAGCAGTGGCAGACAGGGCCAGCAGGAACAGGTAGGGAGAAGCCCAGGAAATGAGTGGAGCAGTTGGAACAGCTAAGGGAGATGATCTTGTCTGTCAGTTTGTCATACTCTGGTGGCTTGCATGTTGCTGTAAGGCTGGAGGCTGTGCCAGCAGGGATGCCCATGATGGATTGGTTTCAACAGAGCTCCCAGAATGAGACAGACTCAGAAGAAGGAAGAGACCATCCACTTCTCAAAGAATTGGCCAGTGAAAACCTTATGAATAGTAGTGAAACACTGTCTGATATATTACTGGAATATTTTATGAATAGCCCTGAAACATTGTCTGATACAGTGCCAGAAGATGAGCCCCTTAAGTTGGAAGACACTTAAAATATGACTGTGAAAGAGCTGCCTCATCAGAGTAGAGCCTACCTTAATGATATGGATAAAGTAGAGCTGCTGGGGCCTCCATGTGCTAAGGTGGCACAACTCAATATAAGAAGAAACAACTGCAAACATACATTGGTAATCAAAACATGGAATGTACAAAGTATGAATCTAGGAAAATTGGAAGTTGTCAAAAATGAAATGGAATGCATAAATATTGATATCCTAGGCATTAGTGAGCTGAAATGGACTGGTTTTGGCCATTTCAAATCAGATAACCATATGATCTACTATGCTGGAAATGACAATTTGAAGAGCAGAATGGCGTGGCATTCAACATCACACAGAATGTTTCAGGATCTCTCCTGAAGTACAATGCCATCAGTGATAGAATAATATCCATATGCTTATAAGGAAAGCCAGTTAATACTACTATTATTCAAATTTACACACCAACCACCAAAGCCAAAGATGAGGAAATTGAAGATTTTTACCAACTGCTGAAGTCTGAACATGACCATACATGCAATCAAGATGTGCTGATTATCACTGATGACTGGAATACAAAATTTGGAAACAAAGAAGGATCACTGGCAGTTGAAAAATTTGGCCTTGGAGATAGAAATAATGTTGGAGATTGCATGATGGAATTTTACAAGACCAATGACTTATTTATTACAAATACCTTTTTTTTCAACAACACAAATGGCAGCTATACACGTGGACTTTGCCAGACAGAGGACACAGGAATCAGATTGACAACATCTGTAGCAAGAGGTGATGGAGAAGCTCAATATCTTCAGTCAAAACAAGGCCAGGAGCTGACTGTGGAACAGACCATCAACTTCTCATTTGCAAGTTGAAGTTGAAGTTGAAAACAAAAGAAGTCCACGAGAGCCAAAATATGACCTTGATTATATCCCTTCTGAATGTAGAGACCATTTAAAGAATAGATTTGATGCATTGAACACCAACGACTGAAAACCAGCAGAATTGTGGGATGACATCAAGAACATCATCCATGAAGAAAGCAAAAGGCCATTAAAAAGACAAGAAAGGGAGAAAAGACCACAGTGGATGTCAGAATAGACTCTGAAACTGGCCCTTGAATGAGCCCCTTAAGTTGGAAGGCACTCAAGATATGACTGGGAAAGAGCTGCTTCATCAGAGTAGAGCCTACCTTAATGACATGGATAAAGTAAATGGAAGAAATGATGACAAGATAAAAGAGCTGAACAGGAGATTTCAAAGATCAGCTTGAGAAGACAAAGTCAATTATAATGAAATATACAAAGACATTGTGGTAGTTCAGTTTGTGTGTCAACTTGGCTGGGCCTGGTTGAGTGGTTGGGCAACTGGCTGTAGTATTCCCCATGATGAAACTGGTAATCAACTCCATGGTGTAATCTACTGTAAGCAGCTGAGTAGCTGTCTTAGGGAATGTGGTCTGCTTCCTTTATATAAGCAGCACTGGGTAACCAGAATAGAATATGGTACCAAGAGAGTGGGGTGCTGCTCTGACAGATAACTAAAATGTGGAAACAGGAATGAAGTGCGTCCTTGACCTGACAGAGAGACTCTGACATATGGCATGAGAGACAGCAGGAGCAGAGCCAAGAGACTTACAGAAAGATACCAGTAGACAGACCAGCATGAAAGATGGCAGTAGCAGAGCCCAGAGACCAGCATTAACCAGCAATTGGCCCAAAAGGAGAAAGCTGGGTGACCATGGGTAGGTGGCTTCCTGGCAGAGTGGGTTGCCTTCAGACATTAATTGGTAAAAGAGAGCGGCAAAAAATGGAGTAGCAGGTTGGCCAGCCCATGGAGCAAGAAAGCCAAGTGCTTTTTGGACAGGTAGTTTTCCAGTGGAGTAGGTTGCCTCTGGCATTAATTGGCAGAAGCAGAGAGACCAAGGAAATGAAGCAGAGCTCCCTCAGTCTGAAAGGGTAGGATCATGGCCTTTGGGGGTGGAATGACCACAGCTCCCTATGTTTCAAAGAGCCAGGCCTTCACCAACTTTGTTCTGGAATGTGGGGCTGCTGGTTCATGTGAGCCAGGGGGATGGAGCCATAGCTGCTGCCCAAAGAGAGGGGGTGGGGCTCCCATGCCCAAGAGGGAGAGGAATGGGGACCACCAGGCCAAGGGGTGAGGTTGCCACTTAAAGGAACTACGGGACTGGAGACACCCAGTGAGAGAGATCTGTACAGATGTCACCCAATGAAGATCTGTACAGATGCCAAGTTGACAAGGGGTGGAATTGTGGTAGTTCAGTTTGTGTGTCAACTTCCCTGGGCCTGGTTGAGTGATTGGGCAGCTGGATGTAGTTTTCCCCATGATGAGACTGGGAATGAACTCCATGCTGAAATCTACTGTGAGCAGCTGAGTAGCTGCCTTAGGGAATGTGATCTGCTTCCTGTATATAAGTGGCACTAGGTAACCAGAAGGAGCTCTGGTATCATAGTGCCTAAAGCACTTGACTGCTCACCAGAAGGCTGGTGGTTCAAACCC
>NW_006921645.1:1321488-1321984 GCF_000298275.1 Orycteropus afer afer | reverse complement strand
AGGCAGTGTTTCGTTCTGCTGTGCATGGGGTCACCCTGAGTCGGAAACGACTCGATGGCACTTCACAACAACAACATAGGCAATATATTGAATGATGAAGGAAACATCCAAAGAAGATGGAAGGAATACACAGAGGCACTAAACCAAAAAGAATTGGTCAAAGTTCATTCATTTCAGTAGGTGGCATATGACTGAGAACCAGTGGTATTGAAGGAAGAAGTTGAAGCTGCACTCCAGGAATTGGTGAAAAACAAGGCTCCAGGAATTGACAGGATACCCTTTGAGATATTTGAACAAACAGATGTCATGTTGCAGGCACTCACTTGGCTATACCAGGAGATTTGTAAGACAACTACCTGGTCAGCTGACTGGAAAAGATCCATATGTGTACCCATGCCAAAGAAATGTGATCCCACAGAATTTGGAAATTATCGAACAGTATCATTAATATCACACGCAAGTAAAATCTTACTGAAGATAATTCAAAAATGGTTGC
>NW_006921645.1:1317219-1319983 GCF_000298275.1 Orycteropus afer afer | reverse complement strand
TTTCTTCATATGTTTGTTGGCCGCTTGAATATCCTCCTTGGTGAAGTGTCTATTCATGTCTTCTGCCCATTTTTTAATTGGATTGTTCAGACAATACACTTTTGCTTGCTGAAAATAAGGATGACTTGAAACACTTACTGATGAAGATTAAAGACCGCAGTTTGCAGTATGGATTACACCTCAATATAAAGAAAACAAAAATCCTCACAATGGGACCAATAAGCAGCATTATGATAAATGGCGAAAAGATTGAATTTGTCAAAGACTTCATATTACTTGGTTCTACAGTCAATACCAATGGAATTAGTAGTCAAGATATCAGTTGCCATATAGCATTGGGCAAATCTGCTGCAAAGGACCTCTTTCAGGTGCTGAAGAGCAAAGATGTTTCCTTGAAGACTAAGGTGCGCTTGACACAAATCATGGTATTTTCAATCGTTTCATATGCATGTGAGAGCTGGACAGTGAAAAGGGAAGATTGAAGAAGAGTCGATGCTTTTGAGTTGTAGTGTTGGCAAAGAATGCTGAAAGTACCATGGACTGCTCAAAGAACTAACAAATCTGTCCTGGAAGAAGTACAGCTGGAATGCTCGTTGGAAGGGAGAATGGCCAAACTTCATCTCACCTACTTTGGTCATGTTGTAAGAAAGGACAATTCCCTGGAGAAGAACATCATGCTTGGCAAAGTGGAGGGCCAAGGAAAAAGGGAAAGGCCCTCGACAAGATGGATTGACACAGTGGCTGCAACAATGGGCTCAGGTATAGCAAGCATCATGGGGCTGGCACAGAACTGGGCAGTGTTTTGTTCTGCTGTACTGAAGTCACTATGAGTCAGAGATGACTCGAAGGCACCTAACAACAACAACAACAACAATATTTGTCCTTCTATGATTGACTTATTCACTCATCATCATGTCTTCTAGAGTCATCCATGTTACGAGGTGACTTGCTGATTCTTCATTATTCTTTAATGTTGCACAGTACTCCATTGTGTGTATGTACCACAATTCAGTTATCCACTCATCTGTTCATTGATGCATCCAGCAGTGCACTGAAGTCTGTGGGTGGTGCAATCATTTAAACACTGAGCTACTAGCTGAAAGTTTGATTGTTCAAGCCCATCTAGAAGCTCCTTAAAAGACAAGCCTGGCAATCTGCTTCTGAAAGGTCATAGCCTTGCAAACACTGTGGATCAGTTCTACTCTGTATCCATAGAGGGGGGCTCCCTGAATCAGAATGATTGTTGTTGTTGTTGTTGTTGTTATGTGCCATCAAGTCAGACCCCACTAATAGCGACCCCTCCTTGGGTTTCTGAGGCAGTATCACTACGGAAGTAGATTGCCCCATCTTTGTTCCAAGGAGTGGCTGGTGGGTTTGAACCACCAGCCTTTTGGTTAGCAGTCAAGTGCCTTAGGCACTATGCTACCAGAGCTCCTACATATATACAAACAACAATAACAACAGTATTGCATTTGGAGACATATTTGGTTCAGTGGTAGAATTCTCACCTTTCATGAAACAGACCTGGTTTTGATTCCTCACCAATACACCTCATGCACAACATTTCTATCTGTCAATGGTGATTTTTGTGTTTCTGTGATGCTGAATAGGTTTTTGCAAAGCTTTCAGACTAAATGGACTAGTAAGAAAGATCTGGTGATCTACTTCTGAAAATCAGCTAATGAAAGCCTTATGGATCACAACAATCCAACATCAACTGATCAGATGGATGGCTCAGGAGTGGGCAGTGTTTTGGTCTGTTGGGCCTGAAGTCGCCATAGTCGGGAGCCAGCTTAGTGACAGCTAACAACAACAGTGCATTTGAAAGAATTTCCAGAAATAATTATAAAATGAGAGAAAAAAATGAACTGTCAGAGTTTAGAGTAGAAGGATTTATTTGGTAGTTTTATTTACAGACTAAAGAAATTCACTGCTTACAATGTAGATCCCAAATGTAGTAAAGACAAGAGTCTAATTAACCATGACATTAACAAGTCAATTGAATATGGAGAGTATAGAAGATTCTGCCAATTGTTACCACATATTTGACACTTAAAACAAAATAGTTCTGGATTTTCCTTTTGTCAGAACTTTTCTCTGCTATTCCCTTCATTTGTAAACTTTTGAACATTTAAGGAAGAATCAAATCAATATGTTTGGAATTAATGTACATTTAAATCATAAAACATAAGAACTATGTAATAGCTAAGAGTTCGTATGTCTTTAGTCTTCTAAATGAATGTTTATATGTAAGATGCAATTCCAAAATATTCAAGCACAATAAAAGTTCTTAATAATCATTGACCATCTCAGATGAAAATGTATGATCTGGAAGTAAGCCATTGTAATTCACTGGACATCAATTTTCTCATCTATAAAGTTGCATTTGAACAAGTTATCTCTCTGTTCCCTCCTAGCAGAAACATGATGTGGTTCCGGCATTGTGGATATTTGTAGCTCACAAGCACAATGAAACTGCCTAGGCTCATGGTTTTGTTCTGCCAATTGTGAGCTGTGAGTCATTGAGTCTCATTGAGGCTCAGTTTCCTCACTTATAAAAATAGAATAATTGCATTTACCTCCTAGATTTGCTGTGAGGTTAAATGAGTTAACACTAGTAAAATGCTGAGATCTTCACACACTTCTCTTGAGTTTGATAAAAACAATAGTAATAAATAATAACTACATTTACTGGATGAACCCTATATTGGGAGCTCTGGTAGCATAGTGGCTAAGGCACTTGCCTGCTAACCAGACGGCTGGC
>NW_006921645.1:1297006-1317119 GCF_000298275.1 Orycteropus afer afer | reverse complement strand
ACCAGCCACTCCTCGGAAGGAAGGTTGGGCAATCCTACTTCCATAGTGATACTGCCTCGGAAACCCAAGGAGGGGTCGCTATGAGTCGGGTTTGACTAGACGGCACATAACAACAACAACAACAACAACATGAGCTTTGCATTGTTTCTTTTAATTTTCCCAACAACCCCACATGGCAGGTGCGATGCAATGAACTAATCAATATGGCTCTTCTAGCCACAGTCTTTGTGACTCCCACTAAATGACTGGGTGGGCTATGCAAATGTGAGGTGCTAACGGTACACCAAGGGATTGGATAGCTTGCTGATAATGTAAATAAGGGGCATGGCACCCTTGTGGAGGTGAAAGCATGCAAGTGAGGTGTATGGAACCCTAACATGGGGATTGGTCAGTTTTGCCATCCTGGTAGGCTTAAAATAAACCATCCTAGAGATGAAAAACTCTTCAGAAGGAAGGTTGGGCAATCTACTTCCATAATGATACTGCCTCGGCAGCCCAAGGAAGGGTCGCTATGAGTTGGGTCTGACTCGATGGCACATAACAACAACAACAACAGAGATGAAAAGGCGGACCTGATCATCATCAGCATTAAGAAAACTAGAACAAAGCATGTCCTTTGGATCAAGACTCCCCATGCTGAGAACCTCTTATGATCCAGGAGACAATGAGCTATAATTGGAGAGATGGTGAGAGATGACAAGAAGCAGTGGTAGAGAAGCAGGAGCAGGAAAGGCAACAGAGGCAGCAGAACCACGAGATAGTACAAAACATCACTAGATGGCAGGAGATGGTGAGGTGAGCTTCCCAGACCATGGAGGGAGAAAGCTGAGCACCTTCAGGCAGAACGCTTGCTGCAGAGTGTGATGCCTCTCTGGACACCGATCATCAGAGCTAAAAGGGCTTTGTGACATTTGCCCGAGCAGGGCAGAAGTCAAGGGGCCATACCAAACTGCAAACTCACTGCGGTCGAGTCGGATCCGACTCATAGCAACCCCTCCTTGGGTTTCTGAGGCAGTATCACTACGGAAATGGATTGTGCAACCTTCCTTCCAAAGAGTTGCTGGTGGGTTTGAACCTCCAGTCTTCTGGTTAGCAGTCAAGTGCCTTAGGCACTACCAAAGTTCCTATAAAACCCTGTTAATTGTGGATATCCTCAGGCAGTGGCAACAGCAACATGAGCATGTATCCCTGTGGTCTTTCTTCTCAGCCTCATCGGATGTCATTCTCTCCTTTTCACACTGGGCTCATCACACCAACCTTCTTTCAGTTTCTCAAACATACCCCACTCTTTTTTGCCATAGGGCCTTTGCACAAGCTCTTTCCACTTCCTGATTTTCCCACTGCCTAACCTCTGTACCTTGTTAATTTCTATGAATCTTTCACTGTTCAATTCAAATTGCTTTCATTCAAGGCAGGCTGAGCAGGGGTTCCTCCTTCACACTCTCATAGCATCTCTGTAATTAGTGGTTTAATATCAGTCACTCTGCAGGAATGTAAGCCTTTTGAAGATCAGAACCTTCTTTTCTGTTACTTTCACCATTTTATCCTTAACAACAAGCATATTAGGAACTCTGGTAATATAGTACCTAAGGCACTTGACTGCTAACCAGAAGGCAGGCAGTTCAAACCCACCAACCACTCCTCAGAAGGAAGGATGGGCAATCTACTTCCATAGTGATACTGTCTCGGAAACCCAAGGAGGGGTCGCTATGAGTCAGGTCTGACTAGACGGCATATAACAACAACAACAAGCATATTGCTTTGTATGGTCAATGATGAATGGAAAGATCATGGGTTCCTTAAAGGTAAGTATCATGTTTTACCCCTGAAATTGGGTACAATTCAAACATCAGTGCATAAAGAGATCACCAGGAGAGAGGTTGGTGTTGGAGTCCAGGAACATGCCTTTTTGACATTAATCCCATTTGGACCACAATATCACACAGCACATTGGGCAGCATGGTAAAGCAGAGAGAACATGTGATTTAGAGTCAAGACCTAATTTTAAACCTTATTCATTTATTAATTCAAAAAAATATTTTGAGTGCCGGTCACTGTGCAGATATTCTGTCGTGTGCTGAAGAAATATCAGCAAGCAATACAAATGTCTAACTTCAAGAAGCTTGCATTCTGATGTGGGACAGGCAGGTAACCAGACAATTCTGGTCCAGTTCATATGTGCTATGAAAAGAATAAGCAGAGTGTTCTCAGGGGAGCTGGAGCAGGGGTGAGGACTTATCTAACATCATCTGGAGGAGGTGTAAGTCTTCTCCAGAAAGCAAGGACTAAACCACGACCTTGCAGAGCAGTAGCATTCACCATCTGAAGAGCAGCAGTTCAATGAGTCTGGAGGATGTGAGGGGTTTGAGTGATGGTGTAAGTGGGGCACAGATCTGGCACAGCAGGGGTGCTCACTGTTGAAAGTGGATGGTTTGCATGGGGGAGTCTCTTTTGGTAGTGAACCTCCTTTATGGCAGCCATTCTACATGATTTACAAAATTCCAAATTGTTTCTATGTTCCCTTTCTCTTAGATGTAAGGAGAATGGGTGATGATGTCCCTTTTCTGCCTTCTTAAATTCATTCTGAAGTTTGAAACATACACATTTCTTTCTGTTATTTAATGAAATTACAAAGATCTGAGATTTGTCCCTCTTGACATGTAAAGGGTTCAGCAAACACCAAAGCAATAAAGTTAAGAAAGTGGGTGACAACCCAGAATTTCATAGGTATTAAGAGTTAATTTAAGGCTTGTATATGAAACCCCCTGAAGGTTCTAGTAATAAATTATCATCTTTTCCATAGCCACTCCTTCTCCTTTCCCATCCAAAACTCTTCTTGACTTCAAAGCCTCCTTGGCCCCCAGGGGCACTCTTTGGCCATTAGGAGAGTAGTGAGTATGGGAACTGGCAGATTTAAAGCCCTATCCTCCCCCCCTTTAAGAATGAGACCTCTTATTAATTTGGGTCACTGTCCTCTGGATGAAGGAACATTTTAAAAACACTCTGAGCCAATGACTCTGGACGTTTTGGTCTCTTGTTAATATAGGATAATAAATTTCTAAATTCAGCAACGACAAATAACCCTTCACAAATTATTAGTACTTCATAAAACAAATATTCCAGCTTTGGTTTCATTTCTGGCTTTCTCTTGCTCTCTCTCCTTCTATTGTTCTGTCTCTCTCCTAATTTTTCTCCTCATCATATATCCATCTTTTCTCAGACTCCCTTCACAGTTTTAAGTTTAGGTTTTGATTTTTAAAATGTTGCTCCAAGTATATGGTTTGTTAATTTACTTTGATAAACTTTCTGAATTTCTACTTTTTTTTTTTTTTTTGTAATAACTTGTCTTTGTTGCCACCATTGTAGTCATGATTTGGGTTTCTTTTGCCATTGAGTTAAAGGGAACTTTAGACTTTGTAATTTTCCCTTTCACTAAGACCACTCCTCTAATTTAGTTCTCACTTCTTTTTCATTTATTCCTCTCCTAAGCTTTCTTTAAGGCGCTCTGGTGACATTGGGCTGCTGACCAAACAGTTGGTGGTATGAATCCATCCGAAACAGTTCTATGGGAGAAAGATCTGATGATCTGCTCCCTTAAAGACCACAGTCTAGAAAATACTACAGTATGGGGCAATTCTACTCTGTCACACATGAAGTCAACTCAACAATATCTAACCATAACATTAACAAACTTTCTTTACAGTTTTCTTTTCCCTTCCTCTGTGCTATACCTCATTTCTATAGTGACTTTTCCCCACATTTTTCTGTTTCTCTGCAAATTCCCTTCCTCCCCCTCTGGTCTTGATTTTTTCATTGGTAAACTTTACTGTTATGGGAGAAAAAAGGTTCTGATATTTCATTGGAACCCCCACCAGAACAGCTGTGGTGAGAAGTAATAATGTTTTCCATGAAGTTTCCTTTAAAATTCATTTAATAGGCCTCCCCTCGCCCCTATTTTACAATAAAAGAGACCAATCTAAAATTTTTAAAAGAAAAATATAAAATTACTTATGCAAATTTAACACTTTCATAGCATAAATAATTTAATTTAATACATGTTACTTCCCTCTGTTGTCCTTATACAATTTCTGTGTTAATATGAATACGTGCTAAATTCAAGCACCAATCTTCCCCTTTAAAACATATGCATCCTACAATTCATAGCACTTGCTCTTTTAAGCAAGCATCACTAGCACTTTCCTGTCACTTCTTAACTCTCTGTGTTTTATAGCCTTCCAGGGAGAAAGGAGCCTGACTGTTTAAGTATCCCTGAAGGCCGGATGGACAGCGCCTCCAAATATCTAACAGATGTGGTGGTGTATCTCAGGATGAATCCATTATTGATTCGGAACTCTCGTTATGGTAACTTTTGCCAGGTTTCCTTTCACACTTTTGATGAGGAACTGGATTGAGCATCAGTAAGGGGACAAGACAATAACAATAAACAGACAAGGATTTGAAGCAAGCAGTAATAAGAAAAGCAATCTCTGGTCCCCTTGACAGTTGCACTCCATCCAGTACCAGGTTGCAAATCACTTTCTGTTTCCTTCTCCCTGAGCTCACACACATTCATAGATACAGGATCTGAAAATGTGCCCAATTTGAGTTCTGGTTCAAGGAAATATTTGGATAAGAGAGACAGGACTAAAGAAATACAGAATCGTCTTGGAGGAAGTTATCAAAAGAAATGATCGTATTCGGTCTGGGAAGTGAAATGGACGACTTAATTCTCTGTTCCTTTCTAATCAGAATCACTTGTAGCCTCAAAAGCAGGTCCTGATTGCAATGGATGCCAAAGGCATATTTTCCGTGTTCAAAGCCAAATCCATCATCTTCTCCCCCTCCTTCCAAACCTGCAGTCTCTCATCCAATTTACCTAATACATCTCTGTCATATTCATTTTTCTAAAGCTCTTTACTCTTGTCTGCTATAGATATTTTTGGGAAGTTGTTGTGATAAAAATATATGAATTCACTTGTTCACTCATTATGTATTGACTGTCTGCATTAAGACTGCAAAGAACAAGAAATGATGCTGCCCAGTCTAATGGGAAGATTGTCATGCAGGCAGAAACAAAGGTATGTGAGAAGGAGTGTTGCAGAGGTCTTAGATGGTACTATGAATAAGAGAAAAGCTATTGAACTCAATAGGAGGGATAAGCTGGAGATTTTCAGGAAAGACATCATGGAGTAACATTTGAGCTGATTTTCCCAGGATGAGTAGTGTTTCTTCAGGCAGACAAGGAGGCTATGTACACAGAGGCATGGGAGTGTGAAAAATCATGGTGTTTAAAGGAACAGTGAGGAAGTACAAGTCAAAGTATAGAGGCAGGATGGAAGTGTGTTTGAGGGGGTTGCAGATAGACAGGTAGGTAAAGTTCAGAAGACAATGAGCTTGTATACCATGCTAAGAGTTTAGACATTGTTCTATAGGAGAGAGGGGCCTACTGAAGTGTTTTAAGCTTTCTCTTAAAAGAGGAGGTCTGCTTAAGTTCAATGACTTGCAGTAGGAGAGTAGATAGACAGCACTGCGGAGATTGTTCTGGAGTGGGTAAGCCCTGATAGCTTGGGACACTAGGAAGAAAGCACTGTAGCAATCTAGAATTTACAGGTGCTGGTGTGCTTCAGAAACTCAAGGAGGGGTCACTATGAGTCAGAACCGACTGGACAGCAGTGAGTTTGGTTTTTGATTTGGTGAGAAATTAGACGTGAGGCCACTATGTGCTTAACAAAACAAAAGTACCTCAATAGCTCTCATGACTAATCAAATTAAGCTAAAAATATTTAACCTGATAATCAACACTATGAACAATTTGGGTCTAATTCATCTTTGTAACTTTATTTCCCAATATTCCCCAAGTGAGAGAAAAAGTAGAGGAAATGCTAATTGCTTTCCCTATGTTTTCCCCATTCCATATGACTGCTCAATTTTTTTTTTCTTTGCTCTGCAGTGAAAATCCTTTCAAATCTTCTGCTCAAAAGCCTCCCTTGAATCTATGCTTCCTTTTTTTATTTCCACAACTCTTTCTTCTTGGAGATTTCATAGAAACCTGTTTATCTCTGTCATTTCAGTTATTTATATCATATTTTGGAAGGTACCCTGATGGCGCAGTGGTTGAGTGCTTGGCTGCTAATCAAAAGATTGGCATTTCAAACCCATCAGCCACTTCATGACAGAAAGCTGTGGCAGTCTGCTTCTGTAAATATTACAGCCTAGAAAACCCTATGTTGTTTTTGTTGTTGTTATGCCCTTGAGTCAGACCCAACTCATACTGACCCCTCCTTGGGTTTCCCAGGCAGTATCACTATGGAAGTAGATTGCCCAACCTTCCTTCTGAGTGGCTTGTGGGTTTGAACCACCAGCTTTCTGGTTAGCAGTCAAGTGCCTTAGGCACTATGCTACCAGAGCTCCTAGAAAACTCTATGGAACAGTTCTACTCTCTCCTAAATGGTTTCTATGAATCAAAATCTAGTTCACAGCAGGGGGTAATGGACTATATGGCCTTGCCATTTGTTTCTGTCTTCTTTCCCTTCCATGCCCTTTTCAACTAGATATTGAGGACTGAGATTTTCTATACATCTTTTTATCCCCTTTCATAATTCACAAATCCCTTTTCATACTGCACATATATTGTTTATAGTGATTATAAAGTATTTTTTTGCAATTAAGATTTCACTCCAGCTGAATTTCATTACTTGTATGAAATACTGTGAAGAATTAGAACATTTAGGCAGATAATTAAAATGAAAGTATCTACTTGGCCCATGATAACTGGCCATTGCTAAGTGAAATCTCATGATAATATTAACTTTAGACGAGATTTACTAATTGAGCAAAGGAAAACACATATAAAGTTTTATACCCCAAAATATTGTATCCATCAATAAATCTTGGTTATGTTTGGCACATCTCAAAGAAATCAACAGATTGTAAAGATATTATTGATAAGATTCTATATGCTTATATCCCGCTATTAATTTTAATACGAAATTCCTATTGGCTTAGATGAGAAATCTGATTAAGAAAAAAAAAAAAAAAAGACTATGATTCCATAAAATTTTAAGTGAACTGAGCTTGTTTTAGTTCTTTGGTAAGGTACGTGGTGGTACAAATGAAGAAAAGTGCTTTTGGAAGTATTTATGAACCATATGTATTTATTCATTTAGAGATATATGAGTAAAAACTCCCCTCAAAGACCACAAAAATGAAATATTACATGAATATTTACAACATTATTATTTTGTTACTCAATATGATTATCATTATTATATTTATGTGGTGTTTATCCTTGAGTGACAATAAGTACATCTATTAAAATTTTTAAAAAATTTCATCTCTACATAGTTCAAAAGAGTCAAATATTATTTCCATTTACCTCTGAGGAACTAAAACACAAAGAGGTGAAGTTAATTGTTTGAGAACACAGGAGGTAATTTGGGGCTTCTCTTTGTAACAATTTTAGCACAACCTTCAATACTCAGCTCAATCCTACCCTTCCCAATAGGTTTGCTTAGACATTCAGATCCCTAATGATTCTCCTGACACAAGATTGCACCTGTGGCATGGTCCTTTTGTCACTCTCTGGTTTCTGAGGGTTGGTCTTGTCTACTCGTTTAGACTTCAAGTTCCCTGAGGGATATGAGAATTCACACTTATTGAATATTAATATATGGAAAATGCTATTATGGATTGAATTCCATCTCCCCAAAATATATGTTGGAATCCTAAAGCCTGTATCTGTGCATGTAATATAATGTCAGGGAGCTCTGGTAGAGTAGTGCCTAAGGCACTTGACTGCTAACCAGAAGACTGGTGGTTCAAACCCACTAACCACTCCTTGGAAGGAAGGTTGGGCAATCTACTTCCATAGTGATACTGCCTGGGGAACCCAAGGAGGGGTCGCTGTGAGTCAGGTCCAACTCGACGGCACATAACAACAACAAATATAATGTAATGTAATCACCTAAATTGAATGTAATGTAATCAATCAGTTGAGGTCATACCAGTGTAGAGTAGATCCTAGACTTAATCACTTCTGAGTTATACAAAGAGTAGCAAAGACACAGAGATATGCCCATGCTGAAGACAGAGGCCATGTGAGGATTGCCATGATACTAAGGAAAGGCCAGGGCTATTGATAAGGAAGGAATCCACATGGTCGAGACTCTGATTTGGACCTTTATCCTCCAGAACTGAAAGAAAATATTTTTTGTCCTTTAAAACTATTTACTTGTGGCATTTGTGTTACAGTAACTCTAGGAAAATAAGAGAGATACCAGGAATAAATAAAGGAAAAACTCAATCAGCAACTTTTCAAAGTCTGTGGGTGAGACAGGAGAGTAAACCCACAACTGTAGTCCAGTGTGAAGAGTGTTTTATGGAGAAAAACAAGTGGTGTCATTGACTCACAGAAAGGGGCCTGCTAACATAAGCTCACCTTTTCACAGTTGGTGGAATAAAGGCTCACACAGGGTAACTTGCCCAGGGTTATGGCCCAGTAGATGGCAGCTCTAGGATTGAATCTGGTTTGTGAGAACGCAGGCTCTTTACTCTACATTACATAACCTCTTTTGAACTCCTGTGTTTTACATATTTGTGTATGCCTGTGCACCTGTAAAGCAGTCTCCAGTACACAGGGAATGCTTGTTTTGTTGGATTATGGAATGAATAAGAGGTGATGCTGTTTTTTTCTGTATTTCATGTCAAATCTTAAACTAATGACTAACTGACTCATTAAAGCATTTGTGTGTTTCTGAAAGGTGGAAATCACCCAGGAGGCATGCTTTTCTGGACTGAAGGAGGTTGAGGGAAGGTCAGGACAGGTTATTGCTTACTTTTCTTATGCCAATGAAGTTAAAGAAAACAACTAAACAAACAAAGGCTACTATTTAGTCCAGGTGGATAGAAATGGAGAAAAACTAGGGATTTGCTCTGGTGATGGGGAGAAGAATGTTGTAAGGTTAGTGAGTGAACTTGGAAAGAATGCATTTGACTGTATCTTGTCAAGTTCAACTCTGTTTTATGGGTATGAACCTGGGAAGATTCAAGTGCAAGGTGAATTTGGGACATAAGTGGGCCATTCTTTATGTCCATTGCTACATCATTAACCATCTTCCTCAGTTCTAGAAAAGCAAAACCCAGCATCTTCCATCTGCTCTACGTTATTTATGATGATGTCTCTAATTATGTCCAATTGAGTTGCTGTCGATGATTAAAGGTAATAGGTAATAATAACTTGGCCTCATCATTACCACCATTATTATTAGCTCATTGATTGCAATAATTTCTAAAATTACCCCTTGGAATAAAATATGTTAAGCACCTGGTTTATCCTTCATAGGAACATCTGCTCTAAATGTGTGATAGTGTAGGAATGAATGTGTCTTGCTCTGAAAGGAAAGCAAATAATGCTGACACTGGGAGTTTTGTCTGTGCTGGTCTGGATTTATTGTGAGATGATGAGAGAAGGAAATAATGATCAGTCTCAAGTTTAATGCCGGAATTACAGAGCTGTTAAAAAAAAAAAAAAAAAAAGGTAGTAAGAAATAAGGGTGTGCGTCTGCTTGTGCACACACAGCCATCCACACACACACACACACACACACAATCCAGCATATTCTGCAGCTACTGCAGACCCTGCTACTTCTTTGGAAAGATTCTTACTATAAAAGGGCCCTGATCTTTGTCATGGTGGCCTCTCCTATGGTGGCTGGGAAGTATTGGAGGTGGGAGAGATGACAGAGCCATATATGGAGATGAGAGAACAATGGTTTATGTGGAATTCCTTGAGGAAAACCCTCTTTCTAATAACAATATGTTTCTGCCTCAGTTCTGAAAACCCCACTCTGATTTTTCACTGGTTTTGTTGTTGTTGTTAAAATGTTGTTTGCTCAAGGTTCCTCTTAGAAAGTGAGAGAGTCTGTCACTGGTGAGGAGTGGAGGGGTGTGGAGGTGGGGTGTGGGAGTGGGGGTTTTTATTGTGTAATTAGAATGCCTCCATGTGCTTTAGTTTCTTATCTTCCTCCTTCCTTTGCAGAGAGGGCAGCCACTGTGAAGTTAGATACTTCATGTTCTTGATAATATAAGTTCATAGGAAATAATTGTGCTGAGAACAGGATTTAAAACATGATAGTTCCAAACATTTAGCCTGCCTGCACTGTTTAATGTGGTACGATTAACTACATGTAACATTGATGTTTAATTAAAATTAAATAGAATTAAAATTTCAATTTCTCAGTTGGACTAATCATATCTCAAAAGTTCAGTAGCCATATGTGTCTATTGTTGTTGTTGTTATGTGCTGTCTAGTCGGACCCGACTCATAGCGACCCCTCCTTGGGTTTCCAAGGCAGTATCACTATGGAAGTAGATTGCCCCATCTTCCTTCTGAGGAGTGGCTGGTGGGTTTGAACCACCAACCTTCTGGTTAGCAGTCAAGTGCCTTAGGCACTACGCTACCAGAGCTCCCCATATGTTTCTAGTGGCCTAGCAGCCATATGTGATTAGTGGCTGCTATTTGGGTTAGCACAAATATAGAATATTTCTGTCATAACAGAAAGTCCTCTTGGACAGTTCCAGCAGATCATTAGAAACATTTATTAAGATAAGATTGAATGTGGTGAACTGCTAAGTACTAAGAGCTTATTTGTTGTAGGAGTCCAGAAAAGTTTGAGTAACAAAATCACATATGATCCATCTCAAGAATCAAGGACTTAGACTCTCAAAAACAGAAAAAAATAAACAGGATATATGCCTGTATAGGAGCTCTGGTGATGTGGTGTGTCTAAGGCATTTGGCTGCTAACCAGAATGCTGGCAGTTCAAACCCACTAGCCACTCCTCAGAAGGAAGATCGGGCAACCTACTTCCATAGAAATACCACCTGGGAAACTCAAGAAGGGGTCGCTATGAGTCGAATGACCTCAATGACAGTCAGTTGGACTTTTTTGTTTGTTTGCTTGCTTGTTCATTGCTAATATAGTAATCATATTATAGAATTTACATATATGTGTTACTAACATATAGAAGAGTTTAAGAATAAACTCCTTTCATATTTGTTGTTTCACTTATTACTTATAATAATCCTGAGAGGTAGGTATGTTAAATGGATCATGCTCATTTTATAAATGAATAAACTGAGGAATAGATAGGCTAGATAATTTAGCCTAGGCCACACAGACTACTAGTGTCACCTAGCATACCAGAATAAGTAGCAGAGCCAGTCAGGCCTTTAGGATACTATTCCAATAAATCTATCCTATATAAATACAAAATATCCCACTGACATACATAAAAACATATACATATTTACTCTTCCTGAATAGTGTATCTTCCCCTAAATGCACTCATTTGCATCACAATGAGACCATACGCAAGTTATATGTGGAAAATGAAAAGAATATATATATATATATATATATTAAATTCTAAATTAAGTTACTTTTGAAATCTTAAACAGGATCAAGAAAATATAACTGATTTTTTTTTAACAACACAGCTATTGATTAGCTAGTGATTTAAACATATTAATTGAAAACAATGTAAAATAGGTTTTTGATTTTATAAATTGAACCACATATGATATCATGTTAGTAGAAGTTTGATTTCCTTTCTTACTTTAAATCCTTGTCTTGTCTCTCGGCTTTGACCAAGGCATCAATTTCCTGAAGTTGAGTGTGCCTCTGGATTGCTCTGCCCAGATCTGGTCACCTCCCAGGCCCCATGCCATGGTACCCCTGGCTTTCCAGAGGCTTTGCATATAAACCTTCTGATTGAATTTACAGAAACCAAGGAATATATATGTCACTGGTATATAAGAACTTGTGGAACTTCTATGTGACTCCAGGGGTATTATTTGGCCCTGGCATCCAGTCCCTTTAATACTTTCAAGGTCCCTGAAGAATGTCATATTTCAGGAAAGAGTTAGCTCTAGTCACGTTGTATCATTAACTTTATGGAGTGTTGTGGAATAACATTTAGTTTGATTCTGATAGAATAAAAGTGCAAATCCACATGCATAATTTAATAATAAAATTTCCTTCTCTAGTACCATATAAATATGTGCCAGGTGTGAAAGGAGCACTGAAATGGTCTCCAAGGATGCTGTCATGAAGGGAGCTCAGCATTTTCCATCAGCTACTCCCACTCCCTGGAGCACTCATGGGAGTTTTTTGCCCATCCCCACTCCCTGAGTCTGATGTTGCTCCTCAGGATTTTTCAGAGATTCCCTACATTTTCATCACCCCCTGTTTCTTTACCATAAATAAAAATCAAAAGTGAATTTCTGGAGGTTCGTATCGGGATATTTTGTCGCCCTTATTGGTCTGTGCTTCAGAAAGAATCAGATAAATTAGTTAGCTATGACTTTGTTGTTGTTGTTAGTTTTGGGGCTATATTAGTGTAAGGGACTCATTTTCTTAGTTTCAAAGAGTTTAAGATTTAGTTCAGGAGTTGAATGCTAAGAAACTCAATGGTAAAATACAGATTTCTGGATTATCATTTGAGAACAATGGATGTGCAGCTTGGCTGACTTGGGAGAGTAGAATGAAAGCATTTATTTCAACATTTCCCATTTCTTTTAGCAGCCCTCAAAGGTAATTTTACTGCACACTTGGGTCTACCCTCAAGAAATAAGATGGTCACACGCATTGTCTCCACTCCTCCAAACTGCCTGTTCTAGACCCTCCTTCCTCCTTTCAGGGTTCTACCTTCTCTCTGGGAGCTCTGGTGGTGGAGTGCCTAAGGCATTTGACTGCTAACCAGAAGGCTAGTGGTTCATACCCACTAGTCACTCCTTGGAAGGAAGATTGGGCAATATACTTCATTGTGATCCCACCTTTCTTACCTCACTGTTTTGCTGCTTTTAAGGTCGCCCATATGATAAAGGAAAAGAATATGGTAATTTCTTCTTACTGAAGTATTAGAGACTTATGAGGGTCCTTATCCAATATTGTTAGCATATAAAGGAAGAAATCAGCAAGGAAAATGTTTTATTCAAAGGAATGAATAACATAGATATTTCACACACTTTAGACCATGAACCTGAGAAATGTTTCAGATGAAATATTCACCACTATTGGGAATTTCCTACATGTTCTATCATTTTCTAAGCCTTTGCTTGGCTGAAGACGGAGTGAGAAAGCTTCTGTGGGGCCTGCATATCAGTCAGGAGAACCTGGATGAAAACTCTGAAGTAGGGGAGGCCAAAAGCCACGAAGCATTTGGAAGAAGAATGGGAACATGTGGTCCACTTCTGATCTGTGTTTACTTGTCTGTCTGGTGTGTTCTGAGAGAAGGATGCAGGCCAGCCAGAGGTCAGTGAGTCAAAACCCTTTGAAGACAGACCCAGCTTCTGAAATGGATCTGGCATTCCCTTGCTGGCTCAGTCTTCCACAGTAGTCCATATACTTCTCATTCCTTCACCTTTTGCATGTGTATCATCTACAAATTTCACTGGGAGAAATGCAGGTGTGCAAAATTGTGACTTTCTTCTTTTTTCTGAAACTAAATTAATTTACTTTCTTGAGTCCCATTCTGCTTGATAGCAGGGACTTCAATCTAGTTACATTTGTTGTTGTTACATGCCGTCGCATGCCGTCGAGTCGGACCCGACTCATAGTGACCCCTCCTTGGGTTTCTAAGGTGGTATCACTATGGAAATAGATTGTCCAACCTTCCTCCTGAGGAGTGGCTGGAGGGTTTGAACCTCCAGCCTTCTGGTTAGCAGTCAAATGCCTTAGGCACTATGCTACCAGGTTTAAGTTTGGTCAATCAGAATTTAAACACCACTAATTTAGTGTTCTTCCCCTTATCCTTCATCAGCCTAGAGTGACATCTAGATGTTTGTTGAAGAGTGGCATGAACATCATGGTATTAGGGAAAGGGGCTGCCACACTTGACCTTACTCTTTGTTGTCATCATTTGTTACCTCATTAACAACAACCACTGACCATTGACCTCTGTCTCTGTGTTGACGGACAGGATCCATCAGGACAAAAGCTTGTCCCACCCTTGCTGTTATTACTGTTTGGTGACCTCTTGCCAGGCCTCTTCTGATTGAAAACCTGTCTCAAGGGAATAGGATATGTTTAGATACTCTCCTGCATTCCCCAGGGTTGTAGAAAACTTACAGGAAGTCTCAAGATCTTTCTTCCTAGATATTCCCAGCTTCCTCTCCTAGTTCGCCACACTGAGGTGCAGAGCACCTTTAAGAAGCTCTCAATACTTAGTCTCCTTTACAAGGAATGAGAAGACACTAGTCCTCTTTCTTCCATGAACCATCCCAAATCTAACTATAGTTTATAGCAGCCTTCATCTAGGATCAGGTCTACCTATGTATGATGGGAGAACTGGCACAAGGAGTCTGATTTGGATTTTAGAGAATATTTTAGAAACAAAAAGTCAAAAATTAACACTTTTATTTTCTTTATTCTCTCCTTTCTTAATGCAATTACAAATGGGTTTTAATTTTCCAAGGTCTATACTCCATGAAAGGAGCTCTGGCGACATTGTGGTTAAAATATCTGGCTGTTAACCAAAAGGTCAGTGGTTTGAACCCACCAGCTGTTCTGTGGGAAAGGAAAGGCAGTCTGCTTCCATAAAAATTTACAGTCTTGAAAACCCTTTGGGGAAGTTCTACCCTTTCCTATAGGGCCACTTAGAGTCAGAATTGACTAGATGGCAGTGAGTTTGGTTTGGGGTTATACACCATGAAAAGAGTCCCTGGGTAACAAATTGTTTAAAGCTTGGCTGCTAACTAAAAGGTTGGTGGTTGGAACCCACCCAGAGATGCCTCAGAAAATAGTGTTGGCACTCTGCATCCAAAAGGTCCCAGTTTGAAAACCCTACAGAACACAGTTCTACTCTGCAATACATGGTCTTGCCATGAGTTGAATTGAGTCAACATTAATTGTTTTATTCTTTGTTGTTGTTGTTATACACTATGAAGTTGTTATGGTTGTTATGTGCCATCGGGTGAGATCCAACTCATAGCGACTCCTCCTTGAGTTTCCAACATGGTATCACTATGGAAGTAGATTGTCCAACTTTCCTTCTGAGGAGTGGTTGGTGGGTTTGAACCACCAGCCTTCTGGTTAGCAGTCAAGTGCCTTAGGCACTACGCTACCAGAGCTCCTACACTATGAAGAGGATTGGAAATTACTTGTAAAATTGATTATTTGTATAATATTGGTAACTAGTCTGTATAAAAAAAAAAATCTCTAAATTTCAGATTATTTAGTTTATTAAATAAATCTTACAGTTTTATTTTCTGTCTAGGTTTTAGAGATACATGTGGCTATATAAATCATACTTTTGATAGTTATATAAGGGCAACTGATTGGAATTTAATGAAATAATTTGTCATTTGTTTATTTGGAGTCACCAAGCCATATTTCTATTGAATATCAGAGACTGACAACTGACATTTTGACTTCTTAGGAATAGTCCCACCACACACAGTGAAAAAGAGTTTGTGGTATCAATTTAGGAACACTTTTCTTTATCTTGATCCATGGCCAAGGGCATATTGATGACGAGGAATTATTCCAGAGATACTTAAGACACTTATCATTGAACAACTAATCACCCCTCTATTGAGAAGTCAGACCACAACAGCCAAGTGTTTTATAAGTCTGTTTTATTCAGGGAAGAATGTTCATTAAAACACTAAAACTAGGGTTTGGTTAGGGATAATGTGGTTCTGGTTTTCCCATAATTGTATAGATATTCCCTGGGTGAGATGTGTTGGTCTGGGAAAGATCAGAACTGAAAATGGTCAATGACATCTGATTTTCCAATCCATCAGAATGTTCTGTGGTCTCTCCTTGGATATCTCAGCAATCAAGCTTTATGTTGTTGGTAAAGCCCTCGGTAGGTAAAACAATGCTTCTCACCATGGGCTGTCTCTAAAATCTAAAAGGAATAGAATGTGTGTTTGGTCAATGGAACTGGCAAAAAGAAGAGGCTTCTGGGACATCTGGATATTGTTCATACAGTAATCACCCTTTGATTTGTTCATTGGAAATGAACAATCAGGAAAGCTTCCGCATTTGAAGAATATTTGTAAAACGATTCTTTCAGGTTGGGTTTGGCCACAATCCCACGTGAAGCAGTTGTACTTCTTACTAAATAGATTTTGAATAAACAAGGAAAGTTTGGCTCCTCAAATGGTTTGATCTTTGCTGTATTGACCATTTTTGCTGATTCTGACATCTGGATTATAAATTAGAACTACACATTTTATATTTCTGTTTAATGTTCATTATTAGGCTCCCCTGAAGATTGTTTTTTAGCATTGGCTGCCAATGAATGACCTGCTAATTGACAGACTTCTCATCAAGCCTCTGGTTATTCCCCTCTTTCTCTCTCTCTCTCTCTTTCGCTCAGTAGACGATTGATGATGGTAAATCACCAGAACTATGTAAATTGATATTTGCACTGAGTGGTTAACAAATATTTGTTCAATGAGCCTTTTTAGAGCCCTTTAGAACATTACTGTGTAGGAAATCCTTATTTACACTCTAATAATTTGTGAGAATTACATTCTGGATGCCCCACACACCATACTGTACATATGTTTTCAATTCCATAAACTGTAGTCAATGAACACAAGGTACGTGACTCCAGAAACTGTTGGGAATGTAAAGAAAAAGAGGAATAATTTCTAGACTTGAGTTTTTTATTAGTAGAGAAGATGCTATATGCCTACTGACTATTATATACACCTGTAATAGTTAAATTTAGCAGCAAATTTCCATGGGAGTTGAGAGATGAGAGCATTTGGGAGAACTGAGAAAACTTGTATAGGTAAAGTGATTTTGAGATATTGAAGAATAGATTTCAAAGAGCAAACTGTATTTTTTTAGATTAAAATTGTCAAATATCAGCAATTTCATATGTTTTAAAATGATATATTTCTTGTATTACTCATGATATAGGGCAAAGGTGAGCAAATTTTTTTTCTGTAAAAAGCTAGATGGGAAATATTTTAGGCTTTGTGGGTTATGTGGTCTCCTTTGCTGCTACTCAGTTCTACTGTTGTAGCATGAAAGCATTCCTTAAACAATACGTAAGCAAATGAATGTGGCTCTGTTCCAATAAAACTTTATTTACCAAAACATATGGAAGACTAGATTTGGCCTATGGAACTGACTCTTGTGTAGGGAAAACTTTAAATTTTCTTAACTTTTCTATTTGATAAAATGCCTCTTCCCTGATACTTTCACACCTCTGTACCAAGCAGAGAGGTCCTCTTCTGTAACATGCTTATCTTCTCTCTGTTGTACAGCAGAGCTCTCCAGCATCCAGAGTCTGGAGAGAACAGGAAATACTTTGGCTCCAGCTCAATGTTGCCATGTGGTAACAGACCACAAACCTTAGCCACTTCCGCCTTGTTGTTTTACTCTTGGCACATGAGTGTTTTGTTTCTGTTTTATTAGCTCTTTAGTTGAATTGCAAAAACCTTGTGGCTGCCTTTTATCCAGTGAGGAAAAACAAGCAATTCCTTCCCTTTTCACAGCCTAGAGTGTTTTTTAGTATCCCTATTTCAGAAAAGGCTCTTTCACAATAACAGATCATTCCAGATGACAGAGAATTTCCAGTTAAAACAAACAAACAATCCCTTGTGGGTGAAAGATATTCTAAATGTACAGAAACTGTTCTCAGTTTTTACAGGGAGGAAACAGACGATAATGTAACTTTATAGTGAAAACTCAGTGGCATCACTGTTGTGCCTTTCTTATTATTTCTTTACAAGTATTTTTAGAACAGCTGTTCCTTGCTTCTTTCTAGGCACTGGAGGTAGAGTGATAACCAAGCAAGATAAAATTCTTTTTCTTATGGAACTTTCATCAAATGGGAAAATATAGAAAAATAAACAAGCAGAAAAGTATATAAATAATATTACTTCAAATAGTAACTATCATTTATATAGAAAATAAAATGGGGTTGCAGATTGAGGGCAGCTATTTAAAAGTCCTTGGGTGTTCAAAACTATATAATTCATCAAAGATAAAATAGGGGAAAATCTGGCAGGCCTAATTTATTGCATAAATAGACTATCAAGCATAACCCAGAATGTTCAGGAGATAGAAGAGAAGCTAGATGACTGGGACCTTTTCAAAATTAAATTCTTCTGCACATTGAAAGACTTCATCAAAAGGGTAAAAAGAGAACCTACAGATTGGTAGAAAATATTTGCCTATGACATATCTGATAAAGGATTTATTTCCAAAATCTATAGAAAACTTCAACACCTCAACACAAAAAGACAAATAACCCAATTCAGAAATGGGCAAAAGACTTGAACAGAGAATTCACCAAAGAAGATATATAGGCAGCCAACAAATGTGAGAATTTACTCGTGATCATCAATCATTAGAAAGACGCAAATCAAAGCAACAATGAGATATCGTCTCACCCCAGCAATAATAGCAAAGTTCAACAGGTCAGAAAATGACAAATGCTGACAAGGTTGTGGAGAGATTGGAACTCTTGTGCACTGCTGGTGGGATTGTAAAATGGTACAACCATTGCGGCAAATGGTAAGGCATTTCCTTAAAAAACTGAAAATAGAAGTACCATTTGACCCAGCAATTCATTACTAGGAATATATCCTAAAGAGGTGAGAGATAGCACACGTACAGACATATGTACACCTATGTTCATTGCAGCACAATTCACTATAGCAAAGAGATGGAAACGACCTAAATGCCCATCAAGGATGAGTGGATAACAAAATTATGGTATATGCACACAATGGAATACTATGCTACATCGCAGAAGAATGAGGGATACACAAACATCTCATAATGTAGATGAACCTGCAGGAAATTATGCAGAGTGAAATAAATCAATTGTAGAAAGATAAGTACTGTATGAGCCTATTACTGTAAAAAGACAAAGAAGGGTTTGGTTAGGGAAGGGAACTCACTTAGTAGGTTATGAGGATGGGGAGGGAAGGAGAGGGATTAATTTTGGGCTAGTTGGGGCCCACACACTGACGTGGGTAGGGAAAGGTATACACGGGAAGGATATGTGACCACCATGATAACATTAGGAAATGGGAGGACACCAAATTGTGCACATAAGAGATAGATGACAGATGCTAATACCATTCAATGTGTCCATAATACTGTATTGCCATTAACACCAAACACTAGGCTACAGATAAACACATAAACAACTGAGAGGATCAGATGGGGGTCAGTGAACAGGAGTATACTGTAGACCAAGGATACATTCAGCTGAGGCTAATCAGGCACAGACACCAGTGATACAAATTACTTGCAGTCCTTACAGAAACAATAGAAGGTAGACACAGAGTAATCCCTCAGAGACAACCAGACACTATGGGAGAGAGATCCAATAGATCTACCGTCTCAGGACCATAGTACTGGGGGACACCAGACTTAAATGGCACAATTAAATACATAAAAGCTTTACTCCACATCCTACATTGGTGAGTAGTGACTGGGGTCTTAAAAGCTTTCAAGTGGCCATCTAAGATGCAGCTAATAATCTCCTAGCATTGGAAGTGAAGAAGAATGAAAAAAAAAAAAAAAAAGGGCATTTAGTGGGGGCATTTAGTAGCATTCAGCCATAGGACACAATGGCCCTTGAGACGAAAAGAACTAGATGGTGCCTGGCTACCAATGCCAACCACTCAGGAAAGGATCAAATCTGTAGATCCTGGATAGAGTGGGAGGGAAAATTTGGACCAAAATCCAAAAACTCAATAATGACCAGACTTACTGGTCAGATGAAATCTGGTGAGACCCCCGATACTATGGCCCTGGAATACATTCTGCACCTGGAATAAAACACTCCCCAGTGACTGGCTCTCAGTCCAGTAGTTGACAAGATGTACACACAGACCACTCAACCCAGGATGACACCCACATACTCTGGTAATACATCCCTTGGAGCAATGGACCACAGGACACCAGAGGATCAACATTCAAATTGGTGAAATGCAGGACAGACAGAAGTGCCTGAATATGAGGGGCACAGGGGGAGGGTGGCAGGGTAAGGAGGGAGGAGACTGGGTTGGGGTTGGACATGGTGAATGGGAAGTGAAGCTGAATGTGCATGTAATGTTGAATGTAAAACAAGCT